>NC_057801.1:114196153-114496982 GCF_018294505.1 Triticum aestivum | reverse complement strand
AAAAAAAACTTTTTTGTCTCCGGTTTGCAGGAAAAAACACATCCAACCCGGTCTGTGGACCGACGCAAGATAGCGTTGGATGGCAAATACACGTGCAGATTGCGTTGTCCAGACTGTTGCAGGCGGTTTGAGGATCGGGGTTGGAGATGCCCTTGCTATCTCTCCATTCCATGACCTGGTCTCCATCCCTGTCCCATCGTCATCTCCATATATCCATTGGCTAAAGGTTTTCATGTATATGCCCTTTTCCCCGCAAGGAAAAAGGGTTGATCTATGTATAAAGTTCGATCATGGCGTGCCAATGGATGATTCAGTACATGAAAGTTACACGCGCATATCAACCGCACTTAGACAAGCTGTGTTTGGATAGTATAAAATGGCCCGTTCGTTCATGCACGTTTACACTTTTCCAAAAATTTCAAAGTTCTGTGCGGTCAAATGATGCAACCTTCTTTTCTTTTTCTTCTTGTCGAGATGTGAACTGATCCTCTGAATTGTTGTTACTTTTTCTTGTCGCAAAATAGACGAACGGCGTTGGTTAGCTTAATCCAACTCGAAATTCGCCTTGTTAGGAGTGTATGTTAGTCGTGCAAACGCAGCATGAACATCATTAAAAGCATGTTTTAAAGTCGGATACGACCTCCGTGTTACATTTTAAAATTGAACTTGAAGCATGTAGTTACATACAGACGTCTGACAACATAGCCGCCTCCACGAGTCGATTAAATATACAACTACTCGTAATTAAATTGATCGACCGATCACTCCTGGCGAACCCTACTGGTGCGAATACAACAATGTCCTTGGCTATCGGTCGGTGATACCCTGCTGTGGCTATCAGTCGACCGATCAGAACGTCCACCACAGAAAGCAGAGAGCGTTCCCTCAAAAAAAAAAAAGCAGAGAGCGGGAGTACGGACCCCGCGTCCGGAAACCACGATGCGGCCGTTGGTTGGTGTCGCGGAAAACAGCTGGCGCTTCCGATACTTGTGCGGCCACCGAGGAGTCAAAGCCAATGTGCTGCCGCTGCCGACCGCCGCCCCATTTCTCGGGCCAGCGGAGGAGGCGGCAGCGACGGGCGTCTCGTTCGGTTTTTTCTTCTTCTTCCCACGTTGTTTCCGCGTCAACCAACCAAACCAACCTGCAACCGCCACGAGCCTACCCCGGGGATAGACCGGGGGCATTCCAATTCCACGAGGGCATCTGCGCTGATACGCCAGAGGAGTCAAGGATGGGAGGCCCCCGTCTTTGTTTGCGTCGACGCACACCCTCTCCGGTATTACGAGGAACTCGAGCGAGAAGCCCGGCTCCCGCCCACTCTCTAACAAATTTATCTCGAAACCACACATATGCACCAGCTGCTCCTAGAAGCTGAGTGGTTTCTTTCGTGCGCTTGATTTCCCTTTAAAAAATCAAGAAAACCAAGCAAGGTAAAACAAGACAAAAAGAACATAATGAGTTACCAGTCAAAACTCAGGACGGAGACAAAACCCCTGTTGAGTAAAAAAGAAAGCAAAGCGAGTTCAAAATTTCACTGTCATATTGAATCTTTATTCATTTCCTTGCGCCAACACTAGTTTCAACGACCACGTGACACATGTGGTAAGCAATCCAAACAATTCAAAAACACTAGTTTCAACGACTTTAACCAAAAAAAGTGGAGGAACTTTTTGTACACCCTTCCGGACTGCCACCAGAAGAGGGCCACACATGCATGATTTCACTGAATTTACAGGAACATATCTCATGAGAACAACATCACACCACCCAACTCAGGTGGAAGCACGTTTTGCGAGGAAAAAAATAAGATCCCAAAGTTGTCCCACAGTAGAGGAGTTAATGACCAAAATTGTATCCATCTTATTTTCCTTGTGAAAAATGTGACCATAGATGATCTTGGGAGAAAAAAATATGAACAGTTAATTTGTTCAGAAGCCTCCTCATTTCGAGCTGAACTTGCCACGCACTGTCTCGTAGGCTGGTACATTGATAACTGCACAACACAGGGGGCTGAATTAGAAACAGTGCATTCATACACATTACGTTATAGATGACTCGCTCACCGTTTCCATGAGATGCCATTGTCAATGGTGACGAGATGATCTTCTCAGCAACACTTGATACATCTGCCAGTGTTATACCATCAACAGCCTTAAGAAGCTGCTCCACGGGTTTCCTGTAAGGTTTTACATGGCAAACAAACATTACACAGATTCCAGGGATACAGAAATAAGATACCATATGTGGAACTCTTTTTCTTATCACCAGCTTGTACATATAAATTACATGCATTTGCATGACCAAGGTTCTTCATTGGTTATGCATGTTAGTTTACTTGCTTGCAAAAATGGGATGTAACTTGCGAGTCCATGGTATTGTAAGAGCACATATTAAGCAAGCGGTAGCTTGTCCATTATGTTGTTACAAGGCATTACACACTTCAAGATACAGATAAGCACCCAAAAAAATTTCAAGAATATTGTGGTGGCAAAGAGATGTTCCTAACTCACTAAGTCACTATAGATCATGTGAACATCAACTATATTTTGTTTCCATTTGCTAACTGTACTTACAATTTCTGCTAGTGTGGTAGAGTTGGCTAAATAAGCCATGCAAGAAACATGTTTTCCTCTAGATATCACTTGTCATACCGATAGAAAACACAAGTAGGCATCATCTTCCAGAGAAACAGTAACCCAATTACCAGCAGCCAACAATGATATCTAAAGATAGAGGGCTCCCTGGTAACTAATATGATTACAATATGTGCAACAAATTAAAATGGCATTGTGATCAACGATTACGAGTCGAACGACTAGTCTAGACTAGTCGCTCGACTAGTCTATGAGTCGCAAAGTGGCTGTCGACTCGGTTTCTCGTGTAGACTACAAATATGAGTCGAGCCAGTCATCGACTAGTCGACGACTAGTCTGGACTAGTCGACATGTTCGAGTCGAACAACTCAAAAAACTGGGGGAGTATAAATACGATGGCTCATCCCGCGTGAGACGAGACCTAATCCTTTCTTTCCTCTCCTCTTTCTTCTTGGCTTGCTGCTGGTGTTGCTCTGCCTCGTTGCTGGAGGACTGCTCGTGCTGCTCTGCTTGCTGTTGGTGCTGCTCTGCTTGCTGCTGCTGCTCTGCTTGCTGTTGGTGCTGCTCTGCTTGCTGCTGCTTGGTGGTGCTGCCCTGCTTGCTGCTGGTTGCTGGTGCTGCTAGACTGAGTGTGTTTCAATTTCCAGGTCCTGAGGTTTGAGCTACAATGTCTACAACACCGGAGATTGTATTGTATACTGTACTTGTATACTTATATAGTGTAATACTACATACTACTACTAGGTATTATTAGTTATGTACTGTAAGTTCAGTGCTACAGTACCATGTCGACTAGTCTCGCACTAGTCTAGACTAGTCTAGACTAGTCTATGAGTCTTAACCTTGGAACGACTCGTCGACTCTTCGACTCGTAAACGTTGATTGTGATCATCAAGCCATTAATTATTCTATCAACCAACTAAAATTGTAATGTAGACATCACCATCCCCGAGCCTATAAATTCTACAATGTGTCGAGTGCAGAATGTGTTTTTCTCAACCTTGCAAGGAATAGAACCATAGGCACGAGCAAAAACATTAAGGTTCAGCAGAAATGTTTAAATACTGCACCTTTCACCAAATGCCAATGCTTGGCGCCCCATGTCTTCAGTTGTTGATGCCTGAGAGTTTAATTGTTAGTGGAGCATCGGTCATGATTACAAAAATTTCACGTGTGTACGCATACCTTTGATTCCAGGTTCTTCAAGATAACTGATTTTGCAGATGCTTTAGCACGGTCCAGTTGGGTTTGGTCAACTGCAAAAAATGGGATGAAGTTTCAGGCAATTAAATGAACCGTAAACAACTTAATGACTGATGAACATAGGACAGTTAAGGTACCTTGACCAGGAGTAGCAAGGGAAGTGAGTTCTCTGGCTGCCAAGTCAATAACTTTAGGAACAAATGCTGCTTCCTGATTATGAAATGATATCTTCGTCAGTCATCAGTCATCAGAGTACAATAGCTTAACTATGAAATATTATGTTTTTGTGTATTACTATAACAGCTCATCCAATCTAGTGATAATATATGTGAGTTGCACGATTTAAGTTCTTACCCAGAAAAAGAAAAGCCAAGTTATATATTTTCAAGTATTCACATCCAAGGCATGTACAGTAATAGTACTACTAAAAAAACCATACAAATAAAAAAAACATAAAAGGAGATCATTTTCAAGTATTCCTATGCAAATCATAAATGATACTTACAGTCGATGCATGAATTCCAAAAATGCCAGTGTTACTGTGAACATTTTTGAAAGCGGAGATCGATTTGATTTGGTCAAATTCATTTACGAGGGGATCTGCACAAAGTATACCACAGTTCAGGCACTAATATGAGTACCAATGCAAATACAAAATAGTTTCTTGTGCTGCGAGAATCTGAATAATCAAATTAAAGCATGTGGTCATGACACTGCATTATTAGTTACGGCAAGCCTGAAATGGTTGCCATAAAGATGGAATTTACTAAAGGTTGGACCACTTTTTTCACAATTTACAGTTTATAGAATAGCCAGCTCAAGAGCAAATGATACTTAAACTAACAATCAGCTAGATAACTGAATAATGTCCTTTTGGCAATATAATTTTCATCAGCGTGTGCTTACTTAGGCGTGAATGCAAGCCTTTTCCAGGTCTTCCCCAGGTAAACACGCCACCACCACCCAGAAGTGCCTGTAAAAGATAAAATAGCTCTTGTTGAATTAAACCAGAATGCTGTAGCAACATCAATAGAAGTGTTCTATTCAATACGAACCTGAAGAACAGATGCAGTAGCAAATTCTTTTTCTTTCAGCCATCCACCTGGGAGCTCAAATGCCAAAGCAAGATCTGTGTTCTATTTTTTGAGAAGAAACCAAAGTAAGAACAAATGTATGTCATGAAAGATATCACATAAATGACTTGATGAGTGGCTAGAAATCATAAAGCCTACCGATGAATCTGCTGCCCGTCTATATTCTCCACCAACATAGACAGATTTTGGCTTTCCTGTTCCAGTTGCAGTGGGAATGTCAGACAGGAGTGGTTCAGCAATTGATACAAGTTCATCATGGTCCACACCAGACGCAGCTAGAACAATTCGCGGGGAAGTGTAGTTCAACTGACATACATGCAACAGAAATATAGATAGCATGTTAACAAGAATACCCACACGACTATAGTACTAACAGAATTTTAGGGCATGAATCTCACAGCAAGAAATTCTTCCAGAACATCTGTATTTAATCTGCTAACTGAAGCCTCTGAGGCAATCAATGGGTTTGCCAAGGCACCAGAATAGCCACTGGAATGAAGAGCATCCAAAAGGAAAGCTTCCGGATTACTTGAAGCTTCTGCAAGCTCTGCCTTTAGTTTCATTATCTACAAAGTCAATAAGTTTGCATTCAGCAAAGAACATATTCCACTAATCTATAGTACAGAAGCGAAAGGGCATAATATTAAGCTGAAATACCTCTTCCTTGACTTCCCAATCAAGTAAAGCAGGATTTCTCACACAATCAACTAGCACTTCCACCATTTCAGGCATGTAAGTCTTAAGGGCTCCATAGCTGTAGCTCATGAGCTCACGGTTGGCTGATGCTTTCGCACTGCCACCTATTGCACCAATTTCACGAACAACACGCAACTGGCTCCTGTTTCTAGTGGTTGTGAAGGCCAACTTCTTTAATAACTGAGTGGCACCCAGTGTCTCAGGTGTTTCATATACAGACCCACAGTTAACATAAACTCCAACAGAACATGCTGATCCCTGGATAAAAAATACATAACATTGGTATCACTAACTGACCACCATGAGGAACATGCATGAAATAACTAAATTATAAAAAGTAAGGAACACATACTGGAGATGTTTCAGAGGCAATTTTTACACCATTTGAAAGTGTTGTGATTTTTGTCTTGCCAGGCTCCACATGATCAGCCAGTGGAGGAGGAATAGTGACTCCTGGGAGTGCGAAATCTGGAGGGGGTAGTGCATTTGAACGTGCACCTGTCAGCCAGCCCAAGAAGCCGCCCGATGACCTCTGTGCAATACTTGTGCTAGCAGACCTAACCGCGATATTCAACAGTTGGGTATCCGCCCCATGCTGCTGCAAGTGGTAAACAATTGATATTATGATTATGCAGCTAAAGCTGATCTAAAATGTGAACAGCTTCAATTAAAAGCCCAACAAATCAAGCTGTCTCAATGATGAAATATTCTGCCTCCGCACAAGGTATATCTGCATCCAAGGTTATGGCTCTACCTAAGGCTAAAACGATCATCGGTCAGTAAGCCCAACAATACTTACACTGACAAAAAAACCAAGCACATGCTACAGGCAAATATATCATGACCGTTCAAACTTCAAAGTAATATGAAAATGATGAAATGAAACAAATTGCATAAAGGGAATTTAACAAGCTGTTCCGAATCATACATTTGACTAGGCGCATCATGAAACATAACAAGAACTAATGTAACAGAACGCAACTAGAATGGTACTGGATCCAAAGCATGCATTTGCAAACGACAAAGCACAAAACAAAGCAATATCATCAAGGCCATGAATCATCCAATTCCACTCAACCATATCGGAACTAACTCATCCACCAATAATAAACCAACTAACATGCAAAAGATGACCCTTTCCCTGATATTTACACGAACCTATGCAACAAAACAAACTCGCCACACACTCATCTTCGCACCGCAAATCGATGCTTTCCCAATTCGATATACCAGGGCAAACATTCAGACAGCGATTCCTACTTGCAGCGCCCAGAATGACTCCACTACACGCTCACGCATCAAATCCGCGTGACCAAACCGTGGATGCTAGTCTGGTACCAATCGCGACGCGACTCGTGAGCTGCGTCCGTTCGGATCGGACGCATCGTGGCGTGATGGGTGCTACGGAGCCACTAGATCTAGCGAATCGGAGGGGAGGGGAGGTTAGGGTTTCGGGCGGGGGACGGCTGACCTTGAGGGCGCCGAGGCCGGAGGCGGCTCGGTACATGATGGAGGACGCCTGTGAAGATCTGTCGACGGGGACGTCGCCGGCGGCGCGGCGGGAGCGGCGGAGGGGGAGATGGGGACGGAGACCGTGAGACAAGTGGAAGGCGACAATTCGTGAGAGACTGGTTGCGCATATAGAAGTGGGTGACATCGGGGGCAGTTCGTTAACGGGCCGGGCCTGGCGGGCTATTCAGTGGATATTGAGCCCACTGAATATCTAGTACTTTAGTATTTTGGGCCGAGATATCAAAAAATATTGTTGGGCCGGGCCGGCTCGAAGCTTTGGGCTTATCTGGTCCGATCATGTAGCGCATCAGTCCTAAAAAAAATGTAGCGCATCAAAATCTTCTAAAAAAAATGTAGCGCATCAAAAAAAAATCCAAGCACTGCGCTTCGCAAATGGATGCATCAGTACGGAGGTAGAGCCTCACGTGCGATGCAAGGAACGTCAAGACCGAATCCAGTCTAGGGTTTACTTTGGAAGTTGAATGTCCCAGTAAAAATAAAAATAAAAATTGGGTGGCGTCTGCTACATGATCTGATCCTAGTCCGAGTTGTTCTTGGCAACCATCATATTGGGACTAATGGAATTTGCCCGTTTATGTAAGCAAGGACCCAAGGACATTGTTCACCTTTTATTCAATTGTGTTCAAGCAAGGGAGGTCTCGTTGAAGTTGGGTCTAAGTGAGTTTATTGCTGATGCTAGTACGGTTGACAGACTGGGTCAGTTGTAGTTGAACATATTTTAAGATTTGTTGGATAATGAGCAACTATCATTTTCTGAGGGCCAAAGGCCATTACATATATATGTGTGTCAAAGTGCGGAAAACCCCTTATACAACGGGGATATATCGAAAAGGGACTATACACATCTAACCCCCCCCCCTCAAACTCATGGTGGATCAACAACACTGAGTTTGAAGAGGAAAAAGGTATGCTGCGCTCGAGTCTGTGCCTTCGTGAAGAAGTCAGCCAACTGTAACTCCGAGGGCACATAGTGAAGGGCGAGAGTCTGATCCTGCACAACAGCACGCACAAAAGTAGGCATCCACACCGATGTGCTTGGTGAGCTCATGCTTCACCGGGTCACGCGCAATACTGATAGCACCAGTACTGTCTGATAGTAAGGGAGTCGAGGTAGTAGCCATCACACCAAAATCCTCAAGTAACCATCGCAACCAGATCACCTCAGCCGTCAACATAGCCATGGCTCGCAACTCAACCTCTGTACTCAAGCGAGACACTGCAGTCTGTTTCTTTGTCTTCTAGGCAATCAGAGAGCCACCAAGAAAGACACAGTAAGCAGACAGCGAGCGTCGATCAGAGGGATCACTAGCCCAGGTAGCATCAGAGTAAGCCCGGAGCTCAAGAGAACTGGAGCGAGGAAAGAAAAGGCGCTGAGAGATCGTGCCACGAAGATATCGTAGAACACGGAGGAGGTGACTATAGTGGACAGAGGTGGGGGCTGAAACAAACTGACTCAGATGTGAACGGGATAGGAGATGTCAAGACGTGTAACAGCAAGATAGACAAGGCTACCGACGAGGTGACGATAGCGACTGGGATTAGGAAGAGGGTCACCATCAGAGGCATGAAGCTGAACATTGAGCTCCATAGGAGTCACAACAGTGCGATCATCACTGAGAGCAACTCGAGCAAGAAGATCCTGAATGTATTTCTCTTGAGAGATGTAGAAGCCATCAGAGGTGGAGGAGATCTCAATCCCAAGAAAATAGCGAAGAGGACCAAGATCAGTCATAAGGAACTGCTCGTGAAGGCGGGCCTTAACAAAGGCGATGTAATCAGTGTCGTCACCAGTGATGATCATGTC
This sequence comes from Triticum aestivum, assembly GCF_018294505.1. Taxonomy (NCBI): domain Eukaryota; kingdom Viridiplantae; phylum Streptophyta; class Magnoliopsida; order Poales; family Poaceae; genus Triticum; species Triticum aestivum. Next base: position 114,488,058 of record NC_057801.1, on the reverse strand, counting down.
ATCAACATAGAGAAGGAGAAGAGTCCGGCCACGAGGAGACGTGTGAATAAACAGCGCGGGATCATGGTCACTGGACAAGAAACCAGCCGCGGTCACCACAGATGCGAAGCGCTCAAACCAGGCGCGAGGGCCTGTTTGAGACCATATAGAGAGCGGCGAAGTCTACAGACCATACCATCAGGAGCATAGTACCTTTGTGGTGGCTGCATATAAACCTCCTCACGCAACTCGCCATTGAGAAAAGCGTTCTAAACATCAAGTTGAGAGATAGACCACTGACGAACAGAAGCCACAGCAAGAAGAGTGCGGACAGTGGTCATGTGGGCCACAGGAGCGAAAGTCTCATCATAATCGCGCCCCTGCTCCTGCTGAAAACCACGGGCCACAAGACGAGCTTTGTAGTGCTCAAGAGAACCATCGGAGCGAGTCTTAAGCTTGTAGACCCACTTGTAGGTGATGGGACGGACACCGGAAGGAAGGGGAACGAGATCCCATGTGCCAGAGCGCTCAAGGGCGGCAAGCTCCTCGGCCATCGCAAGCTGCCATTCAGGCTGAGTCATGGTAGTGCGATAGGAAGTGGGCTCAGGCAAGACAGAGAGACCGTACCGGTCAGGGGAGTAGCGATCAGGCGAAGGGCGAGGCCGAGCATGGAGGTTATGAACCGGAGGGGGTGTGAGAGGAGGTGCACCCGAGGTGGAAGGCTCGTCAGAGGCAATATCCTCAGTACGAGAATGTCGAGTATAGTGGAGAGGAAACGGTGAGAGAGGGCGACGGACTGGAGAGGAGGAGGAGGAGGGAGAAGATGGGGTCGGAGGTGAATGAGAAGGAAGGAGAGATGCCGGAGGAGGAGGTGACACATGAGGCACATAGCAGGGTGTATCGGGGAGAAGAAGGAAAGAAAGGTCGTCCACAGAGAAGCTCGAGGAAGAAGAACGTGGGTAGTAAGAGCGAGACTCGTCAAAAGTCACATCACGCGAGATGCGCAAGCGACGACCCACTGGATCCCAACACCGATAGCCCTTGTGCTCATCACTGTAGCCAAGGAAAACACACTCGACCGACTGAGCAGTCAGTTTGGTGCGTTCGCGGGGGGCAAGAAGAACATAGCAGACGCATCCAAACATACAAAGAGCTGAGTAGTCAGGAGAGCAACTGATGAGACACTCCATAGGAATGCCACCCTGTAGAGCAGTCGATGGCTGAATGTTGATGAGATAGGTGGATGCGGAAACAGCCTCAGCCCAAAAATGGGGTGGAAGGGAAGCAACAATCATCAGCGCACGAGCCGTCTCAAGCAAATGACGATGCTTTCGCTCGGCAACACCATTCTGAGCATGAGCACCCGAACAGGAGAACTGGGCAAGAGTACCCTGTTCCACGAGAAAACCACGCAACAGCTGATAGATATACTCTCCAGCGGAGTCAACACGAAAAGTACAAATGGGCGTGGCAAACTGGGTGTGAACCATGGCAGCAAAACGTTTGTATATAGGGAGAACCTCGCTACGAGATTTCATAAAGTAGAGCCAAGTGTAGCGAGAGAAATCATCAATAAACAAAACATAGTAGCGATGACCACCTTTCGAATCAAAGGGAGCAAGACCCCAGACATCAGAATGGACTAAGTCAAAAGGACGCTGAGATACAGACTCACTAGTAGGATAAGGTAACTGAGTCTATTTGCCAAGTCTGCAGCCATTACAATGTAAGGAGACATCTCCAGATATAGACCCTAAGAGGCCCTGACGAACTAAGGAAGACAAGTGAGAGCCACAGATGTGACCAAGGCGATGATGCCACTGCTGGAAGGATGCAGACGAAGAGGCGGCAAGAGCATGAGAGCTGGCATCAGTGGTAGCAGCGGAAGGAACACAACCAGTCAACCTCCCAAAGTCCCTCTGACTCACGGCGCCGGGGGCCAGCACCAACCAAAACCTTGGTGCGACGATCCTGAATGGAGCAAGAGTCGGTATCAAGAATGACACGACAACCAAAATCAGTAAGTTGGGCAGCGGAAAAAAGATTCATGGTAAGGCGAGGAACATGTAAAACACCCGAAACAGAAAAAGATGGAGTGGAAAGAATACCACGACTAGCAACAGGAAGAGATGTGCCATCGGCAGTAAGAACATTGACAGGCGAATCAAGAGGTCGGAGAGAAGACAACACGGAAGAAACAGAAGACATGTGAAAAGAGGCTCCAGAATCAAGAACCCACGAAGATGTACCTGACTGTGTAGATGCCTGTGATGGTGAGGAGGCAGATGCGGTCACAGCAGCAGCAGAGCCAGTCGACGAGGAGCCTGAGGAAGCAAGGAGACGCTTGAGGCAAACAATGTCCTGGTCAGTGAGTGACGGAGTCGAGGAAGACACAGGAGGCCCGCTGGAGGAGGAGCGCCTCTGGTCTTGCTTCTTTTGGCGACAATCAGACTCTGGGTGACCTTGCCGGGAGCAGTAACCACAGACGGTGTCACGGCGCGACGTGCCCTTCTCAGCATAAGGAGGACGGCTCGCCCCCCTGGAGGAGTAGGCAGGAGCGGCGGAGCAGTGAGGCAAGCAGACGACACAGGAGCCCGGGCAGCCAATACTGACGAAACCAGAAGCAACCCAGCAGAGCGAAGGTGTGTCTCCTCAGCACGGAGCTCGGCAAGCACCTCCGAGATAGGGACACGACCACGAGCAAGCAAGTGAGCACGTCTGGGCTCAAACTCAGAGCGGAGACGAGATAAGAACTCGTGAACCCACTGAAACTCCAAATCGGACAGTGTAGTCTGACAGCAACGGCAAGTTCCAAAGAGAGTCGAGTTGACGCCAGATGGCAGAGCACTGGGAATAGAACTCATCAACAGAGGAATCACCTTGCTGAAGAGCATGCTCCTGACGCACCACAGAGAGGTATAAAGCATCGCTAGAGGGCTGATAGCGCTGACAAAGATAGGACCACATCGCTGCAACAGTGCCAAGGGCCATGAACTCCGAAGCAAACTGAGGGAGGATGCTGGCAGTGAGAACAACAACAGCTCGAGCATCATCATTGCACCACTGAGTGTAAGCAGACAGATCATCCCGGTAGATTGAAAGGGCATCAGAATAAGCGGATACCTGCTGATCATAGGCATCAACTGCAGCAGCATCAAGGGCCTTGGCTGCATCCCGATCAGCCCGAGAAGCATCCGGAGCAAGTACCGGTGGTACCGGTGGAACATGAGCCACCGGAGCAACAGGGCAGGGCGGATAGGGTACCTCGCGAGAGAGAACACCCCACAGGAGGAGCCCGCGCATATGGATACGCATGAATCCCACAAACTCAGCATAATTCGTGCCATCGAAGATTACCGAGCACCGAGGGACACCCACATAGCCAGACGAAGACATGCTGATTCTCTCTCTCTCTCTCTCTCTCTCTCTCTCTCTCTCTCTCTCTCTCTTTGGAACTCAGGAGGCCCGAACGGAATCTGGACTGGGGAGGCCCGAACCGCTCACGAGGAGGAAGTCAACAAGCGGGGGGGTCGGGAGCGACGCAAACCTCGCGAGGTAGAGTACAACGGGTCTGAGATGCGTGGCCCGTCCGCGGGCAGGCGAGGGAAGCCGGACCAGCGGCTCGAATCAGCCAGCGGCCGCTCGCGCTCGCGCCCTGCGCGTAGGGAAGCAGCTGCTTTCGTAGCGGGAGCAGCAGCAGGCGCCCCGGGCGAAGCCGCCAAGCGGAGCAGAGAAGAGGCAAGGGGCGGCCCGGAGCCAGCGAGGAGGACCGGGGCGCCCGGATCCGCGGCGAGGAGAGCCAGGACGGACGGATCCGCAGCGAGGAGAGCCGAATCTGGCAGTGGATGGAGCGGGAGGAGAGCTAGCACGGAGTTGCAGCGTGCGGGAGTGAGGGGAATCTAACATCTGATACCATGTTGGATAATGAGCAACTATCATTTCCTAAGGGCCAAAGGCCATTACATATACATGTGTGTCAAAGTATAGAAAACCCCTTATACAACGGGGATATACCGAAAAGGGACTATACACATCTAACAAGATCAAACTTCAATCAGATGCCGAGCTACCCTGATTTATGTATTCACGATGTTGTGCTTACTGCATGTTGGTATATATGATGGATGCGCCGTCAGGTAACACATGAAGGTGCGGTCCCTCCGGTGAACAAGTGTGCACTCTTTATTCTAGCAATTACTTCAAATTATTCTAAAACTTCTGCGAAGGTGACCAATGTTGTAAAGGAGAAATGGGTAAAACCAGCTGGGGGATGTTTAAAATTAAATGTTGATGCCTCTTATCATGCGGAGGATGGAACTGAGCGACAAGTGCTGTTCTCCGAGACTCCTCAGGTACCTTCATGACTGGACGTTCTCGATTCATTCCCTATGCCGCTTCTGCCCAAACTATGGAGGCGATGGCCCTTCGAGATGGTTTACTACTAGCAAATGAGGTTGGCTGTAATCGCCTTCAAGCAGAGTCTGATTGCATGGGTGTTATAGATGCATTATCTGGAACAAGTAAGTGGTATGACCAAGCAGCTCCGATTTATGCATCGTGCACGGAAATTGCTCGAGATATTGGTTTGGTTAATTTTATGCATTGTCATGGGAAGCTAATGTAGTGGCGCACGAACTAGCTAGGTTTTGTTTTTCACGGAAAGTTGATTGTATTTGGCACGATGAGGCCCCTAGCTTTATTCTGCAGTTCTTGTTGAACGATGTAAACACTTTTTGAAGTAATAAAATGCGCCATGATGGCTTTCTTTAAAAAAAAGTGTCAAAAAAAGCTAAAAAAAGAAAAGAAAAAAAACGCCGCGCTCATCGAGACGGGCAAAGCGATCACCGCGGCCGCGTGCTAGCTCTCGGTCTCCGGCGGTGCCAGGGGAGGCCTGGTCAGCACACGTCGGCGCGCGAGGGTGATGGATGTGGTATGCTCGGCGAGGCGATTAGCTTCGATTGCGCCATTGGAAGAGTAGATTGCATCGCTCCGGCGAGGAGCTCGTTGTTTCCAGTGGCGCCGGCCGCCGTGGTTGGCGCCGAGCAGTTGATCTGTTTGATCAAATGCCAGTTAGGTACTTCGTATCCTCGGGATGCTGGTATATGCGTGTTTTTGACTTGTTGCGTTTGTTACCTTGCTGGTTCTTTCTGCCGCATCTGCAAACTGCAATTTTGTTTGGCAAAATTGTTCCGTGATGGTCTCCAGTGGAGATCTCATCGCGTGACCAGTGTATCCACTGTAGGTCCGTCATCCACCTGCTTGATGAAGTGCTACTCTCAGTTGTAAGGAGTAGCAGGTTTAGCTACAAGATTCTCTGAATTTGTTGGGCTGTCCGACGGTTCAAGCTGCTTGTATGAAGGTCAAAGGGTTGGCACAGACAGCTCTCTATCTAAAATGTGTTTGGCTGGCGTGCGTAGGGTTGGTGTGTGAAGGTGCTTGGTCATTGTGGGGGACTTCAGTGGTGCCGATCGTATTTTCTTCAGCAGTTATTGCTCTTAGATTTTGTCAGACCATATTATTATTTTCAGACGGGCTTGCGCTAGAGATGCTGGCAACTTGCCCAACCATTTGCTTAATTGATGCCAAGGGCCTGGTGATCTTCCTGAGCATATTTGTTTCCATCTCTCAGTTCACCGCTTGCTTGGAATGCCCCCTTTTTTCCGGAGAAAACCCGGTAATGTGCCGACATGGAATAGCTGCTACAAACTGCTAAATTAGCTTCTTTCATGATTATAGTAAGGCATGTTGCACCTCCGGATAGTATTGTTGGTGGCAGTGCAATGGCAATACAATTTGTGTGCTGATGATGATTCGTATGTATAGACAACTTTGTCACAATTGATTCTCTTGCATCTGGATTTAGCAAATTTCCCGTGTTAGAATGTTTGTGTGTGTTTTATTTCCTGAAAATGACGCCATTCTGTGCCATTTGTTGGTGAGCATTTCAGTCGAATCGTCTGTATCGAAATGAATTTCCATTCGTGTCACTGTTGGAAGTTGAGGTTTGAGTGGTTGCTATTTGAGTTCTTTGAGCATACATGCCATATTCCCCTTGGTTTCACTAGAAGGGTATACACAGCTTGAAGCAACAAAATATTCTTGAGCAGTTTGGATACAACTGTACAGATCAAAGAGTTGGCATGGCCAGATATTCATACAAAATGTGTTTGGCATGCGTTGGTGTGAATGTGCTTGGTCATTGTAGAACTTCAGTATTGTCGATCATATTTTCTTCAGCGGTTACTGCTCTTAGATTTTGTCAGATCATATTATCATATTGGCTGGCGCTAGGGATGCAAGCAATTGTGCCGAACCATTTGCTTATTTGATGCCAAGGGCTTGGTGATTTACCAGAGTTTACTTTTTTTTTATCTCTCAATATATCTCTTGCTTGGAATCTCCCATTTTTGCATAGAAACCTGGTAATATGCTGAAAAGGAATATCTGCTACAAACTGCTAATTACAGTAGCTTCTTTCATAATAACTAAGGCATCTTGAACCACTGTCTAGTATTGTTGCTACTGGTGCAATGTCAAAATAAGGGTGTGTTTGTTTCAGCTCTTAGAAACGGCTTCTACATCTTCTGAGCCGAAAAAGTCAGAGCCCAAACAAACACCTCGTTTTTGAGCCAGCTCCACACTGGGCTTCCACGGAGCGCTCCGAAAAATACCCCCGGAAGCCGCAGCCGGAGAAGTTGCAGCCTTAACGACCACACCCTATGATTCGTATGTAAAGACTACTTTGTCACAGATTGATTCTCTTGCATCTGGAATTGGTAATTTCCCCCTGTTAGAACTTTTATTTTCTGTTTTATGTCCTGAAAATGACGCCATTCTGTGTCATTTGTTGGTGAACATTTGAGCCGAACATGTGTACCGAAATTCATTTCCATTTGTCTCACTGTTGGAAGTTGAGGTTTGAGTGGTTGCTATTGAGTTCTTTGAGCATACATGCCATATTCCCCCTGTTTTGACAAGAAGGGACTACACAGCTTGAAGTGACAAAATGTTCTTGAGCAGTTTGGAGGCAAGACACCCGCTGAACTGCTATTATTATTCTTTGGGGTTTTCTGTTTTCTAGTATAGGCATCACAGAAAAAGCAAAAATGTTTGCATTGTTATTTTAATCTCTGTTTTTTATTTCCTATATTTCTCTGCCTTTCCTCGCGTGATTATCCTTGCAATTTGCCGACGTAAAATGGCATTCACAATTGGCACTCTTACACTTGGAGTCTATGATGATGCCCACCTTGTTAGAATGTTTCTGTTTTACTTTTATGTCCCTGATGAAAAAGGCACCTCATCGTGCTGCTTGTCGGTAGGCATTTGAGCCGAACAAACAGATAGCAGTTCATTTCCATTTATGTACATATGCTCAAACCTAACATTGTTGTCACTGCTGGGAGTCAATGTTTAAGTGATCGATGGAAGAATCTACATAGTTGGAAGTAACAAAATATTCCGAAGCGGTTGCACATTCCTATAAGATAACCCACCCACTGAACTGCTATTATTCTGTGGTTGTCTGTTTTTGGTATAAGCATTGCTGAGATAAAAAAGGTGTTTGGCCGGCATTGGTAAACCACTGTCTCCGTTGTTTTTCTAATTTACCAATCTTGTGATGCATTTCCTCATGCAATGTTGCTTCTTTCGATAAAGCAGCTGTTGCAGTGTGATCAGCTAATGATTGTTGCTGCCCCCCTTTTGTCAAGTAGGTTAAATACTTAAATAACCATCAAGGGAAGCATGTGCTAGAAGCCTGTGCATGATGATGTTTAAAAGTCCTCATGGCGCATGGGAGGGGGGCCTGTACCACTTGTGGCATGAGCATGGACGCAACAGGTGCAAACCACGTAGTTTTATACCGAGTACTCTTTTGTATATGACCCTCAAATATTTTTCGAAAATGAATCTGCTATGCAGTGTAATTGACATCATACATGATAATTGGTAGCCATGAAAGCTCAACCACAAATTCTTTTGCCTCCTTCATCCTGTCTCTGTTTTCAACTTTTCATGTAGCATACAGATCAACCACTTGATAGTCTGTACAACCGCGACAAGCTAACATTTTGTTCCTGGAGCTGATGCCTGGTGGCTATCTGTTTTCACGGAATGTGTGGAGGGATTGATAATATAGATTGACTTTAACTGCAGATTGCGTTGCACAGAGATTTTTACCCACTTCGAGGCTATGACTTTCACTGTTTGTGCACATATATTTGCAGATGAACGGTCGGTTCTTCAGAAAGATATCTGTTTCACACTGTGTGTGCGAATGCGACCGCCCCCGTGGAATTCAACTTGAGAGAGATGAAGCTGGGATTCTAAGTCTCTCCAGGTACTTTATCCTGCCCCTGACGCGTGATTGATTGATTGGTACTTAGCAATACCTGTTAGTAGTTAATGAATAGGAGTATAGCAGCAGTGAGTATTTGACCTGTTTGCTGCGACTTAGGCATCAGGTTTTGCACGTATACGAAGCAATGCGTTCGCAATTATTGCGAGCTTGAGACCTATCTGTCGGTCGACGCAAAACCTTCGTTCTTTTCTCTGAACAACTCACTTGGATTAATCAAAATCGGAAGTTCACTAATACAATCGGTTGGTCACGAAATGGTACTTGCGAACCCCGACGACAAGGTTACTGTTACCGGTACCTGCTTGGTCAAGATTGGTCATTGAATCAGTGCTAGTAACAGTGTGATGACAATGAGGTGAGGCAAATTGTGGCGATGAGGAGTCTCGCCTGTGTGCCGAGCATCAAGAAAGGACCGGACGAGATTTTACCGGTCGCGGCCCGCGGGATGTCGTGTCAACATTGGGATGGGTTGTCAGGTCATAATGGTTTGATTTGGCCATGAGAGGCACAATGCAACACACGCGGAGGTAGATGGGTGGACAGAGGGACAGAAAGGTCGGGTTGGACTCTTCTTCTCCCCCGGAGCAGGCGGAGAGGATGGTGGAGTGAGGCGCAAGCGAAGACGATCTGGCTGGGCTTGACCTGACCGGCCCGGGGTCGAGGGTGTCCAGGGTTGTTCGTTCCTGGTATGTAGCTGAACCGAAGTACCTAACCAAGGCCAAGCCATCCTTGTCAATGTCGCCACCGCGTGTGTGTGTATTCCGTCTTCCTCGGGCGTGGACAGCGACGACGCGCGCGCTGTTGCCGTCGTGGTCGCGCCCACTCGGTGTTTGGAGACTCTGGAGGTCCGGACAAGCTCATCGACCTGATCGTCTGATCGAGCTAACCCAGACTCACCTGGGTCCAGGGCACCAGCAGCAGCTCTGCGGTTCTGACCCGAACCCACCGGCGCGGGGCCATGGTTCTCCCCACGACAGTGACGAATGGTAGCCTCGACGTAGAAAGACATGTACAATGGTTCTATCTTAACAATGACATGTAGGATAAATGATGAGATGGAGGAGAGAAAAATCATAAGATAAGGCTTGTCGAGATGATCTCTTAGCACAATTTGTCTCACCATATTTTTAGAAACAACTAATTATTAAAGATAAGACTAAGAAATGACCCATTGTAGATATATTTTTTTGTCATCTCTAATTTACATGCAAGAATTAAAATAAAACTATCTTGTCAACCATTATAAATGCCCGAATAGTACTGATGAGGGCCCGGGACCCCGGCTGCATGCGTAGGGCTCATCGGGTGTGATTCATCGGGTGTGATTTGCTTGCAGCCTCGTGTGAGGTAGGGATGAGCCGGGGACCTAACTGTCGGGGACGGACGGATCTACTGTCAGCCTGAGAGTCCTGAGGTGACAACTACATGGTGGAAAGGGCGTCGAAGTTGGGATCGGATCCACTGTTGCCCGACGCAGACCGTAATAAGCCGTACGTGCAGCTTGGAAAACGAAGCCATGTTTAGTCTATTGCTTATTTTATTTTTCAAGATAGACGGCTAGTTTGTTCCGCGTATAAAGGCGTAGTACTACGTGTTTAGTTCATTGCCACAGCTCTCGTAGTAGGATAACCAATTTGCTTCAGCACCTAAATAATGGTCAGAATGTGCCGTGGTCGCTGCACCATATGTTAGTTGGTCCGATAGATATGTTAGCTAGGCCACACCATTCTTAGAAAATCATCTTCTAGTGGAAGCCGGTCACGCAGGACCACTCTCTCCATGGAATTGTTAGCATCGCTAATTCTACCCGACGAACGGAACGGAACAGGATTAGACAGCCGTGCTGTACTGACCCACGAATGGTTTCCCATCCCATGTCTGAGATCCAGCAAATGGGTCCTGCTTCAAGGACAAGCTTGCTCCCCGGCCTGCTTGCCCAGGCATGCGATGCAACACGGGCTTATTTTTATCCCCTCTAGCGTGAGCTTGTCTATATGCGACCTGTTGGCTGTTGGGGTCCATCAAGTGTTGTACTGCTCCATCTGACTTGGGTGGGAAGCAAGATCAGGGATTCACCTCTCTCCCCGTCCCCAACATCACTGACTCCCATGCCAGAAAGTACCATCATTTGGGCACAAGCCCTCCTCTCCGTATGCCCATGTGAGCTCTTATGAGCTCCTCGTATATTGCTTTTCTCCCTGCTGCAATTTGCAAGCCCCACTATTGTGCATTGGATAGAAATATATGATCTCTCATCATCGGATACATGCAAACATAGAATGAACATATATAATACTTCCTCTGTTCACAAATATAAGATGTCTCGGATATTTTAATATGAACTACATGGCAACTAAAGTTAATCACACATGGTAACTACATTAATTAGACATGGAAACTATAGTTAATTACACATGGCAAGTTGGCAACTAAAGTTAATTACACACGCGTTCGTGCTCACGGGGTTGGGGTGAGCAGTTGCCACACAGGGTCGTGTGGGCCGTCGTAGCTGCGCCCGAACGTGTGGGCAGTTTTAATATTCGCCCATACAGGGTCGTGTAGGGCTGACTACTGGATACGACCGGACGAGTCCTGTGGTCGGGTGTCCATTATGCCACACGTGTGATGAATATCGGTGTCCATTTTATAAAAAGATGGCTCTCCACTCCGACCTCCCCCACCTTGGGGACTCCACCGTACATCTCCATGGATCCTCCCTTGAAGGTTGATCTCTCCTACCCTACCCCATGGATCCCTCTAAGGATCCCCACTCCATTGCCCACTCCTTGGATTTCTCCCCTGGCCATCTAATCGGGACCAAGGTCTGTGAACTTTTCTACACTCTAGTACACCCTCTCTCATGATGCTTCTATTTAGTGGGTTTCTTTGGAAGAGACTCCTTTCGTTTGGATGATCTCAACGCCAATTTGGCCCTCTTGGCTTGTTTGGATGGTGCATTTGACACCTTGGATGTTGACGGATCAAAGATGTGGTAGATGTTGACTATAGAGGGGTGAGGGGTTGAATAGGCGACTGCCAAATTTAATATTCTTAGTTGATTTTAGAGGCTAGTGTGGAAATGTAAGTTCTCTAGATATGCAACTAGGTGATACACCCTATATGAGGTGTTACAACAAGCTAGTAAGCTACACAAGGCAACACACAAGCAAGTAATAACAACACGTAAAGCTAGGGTTAAGAGACAATTGAAAGTGATGGAGATGAAGATGTAATCCTAAGTTCACACTCTTGGGGAGTGCTAATCTTCATTGGAGAGATGGGGAACAACTGATACTTCCACGACAATGAGACCCCAACCTTAATTAGTATTTACCTCCCCTGCTAGGACCATCTCTTTGTCCAACCAGACACCATGGGTCAAAATCTTCTTGGGTGTCTTACTCCTTGCCTTCCTGTGCGATGACAGAGTGGCTATCATCGGCGTTGCCTTGGTTGAAGACTCGCTTCTCTTCTTCCTCCTCGGCTTTCATTGCCTCTACTTCTAGGATCGTCTCTTTCTCCGACCAAACATCATGGGTTGCATTCTTTTTGGCATTGTCCTCCTTCCATTCCTGCGTGGTGATGGAGTGGCTGGACGACATGGAGATGCTCTCAGATGAACTGGGAGAAACGGAAAGGAAGGATGGTCGTGGAAGGTGAGAGCGAATGACTTCACGCACGTTCCTGTCCTAGAACAGCACCAACAACATAATCACTAGCATCACACACAATCTCAAAAGGCAAGTTCCAATCATGTGGTTGAACAACAGGTGCAATAATTAAGGTTTTCTTTAGTGTTTCGAAGGCTTCCAAACAATCATCGTCAAACACAAAAGGAATATCCTTTTGCAAAAGATTTGTAAGAGGCCTAGAAATTTTAGAAAAGTCTTTGATAAACCTCCTATAGAAACCAGCATGACCCAGGAAACTACGAATACCTTTGATAGCTTTAGGACATGGCATTTTCTCAATTGTATCAACCTTGGCTTTGTCCACCTCAATGCCTTTTTTAGAAATTTTATGGCCCAAAACGATACCTTCGTTAACCATAAAGTGGCACTTCTCCCAATTCAAGACAAGATTTGTTTGTTCACATCTCTGTAAAACTCGATCATGCTTGCTTAAACAATCATCAAAATACTTCCCATAAACAAAAAAGTCATCTATGAAAACCTCAACAATCTTTCCACAAAAATCAGAGAATATAGCAGTCATACATCTTTGAAAGGTAGCAAGTGCATTACATAAACCAAAAGGCATACATCTATAAGCATAAGTTCCAAAAGGACAAGTAAAAGTGGTCTTTTCTTGATCAGGTTGTGAAATAGGTATTTGTGAAAAAACCAGAATATCCATCAGGGAAGCAAAAATGTGTGTGCTTAGATAATCTTTCTAGCATTTGGTCAATAAAATGCAGAGGGTAATGATCTTTTCTAGTTGCTTTGTTTAATTTTCTATAATCAATTACCATTCTGTATCCTGTGACAATTCTTTGTGGAATAAGTTTATTCTTATCATTAGGAACAACAATAATACCTCCTTTCTTAGGGACACAATGAACAAGACTTGCCCATCTACTATCAGCTATAGGATAAATTATACATGCTTCCAGAAGTTTCAATATTTCCATTCTTACCACTTCTTTCATCTTGGCATTTAACTGACGTTGGTGATCAACAACGGGTTTAGCATCGGGTTCCATATTAATCTTGTGCTGACATAGAGTGGGACTAATGCCCTTAAGATCATCAAGAGTATATCCAATAGTAGCTCGGTGCTTCCTTAGAACTTTCAATAATCTTTCTTCATGTTCTGAAAGGTTAGCATTAATAATAACAGGATATATCTTTTTCTCATCAAGATAAGCATATTTCAAAGTGTCTGGCAATTGTTTTAATTCAAACACAGGATCACCTTTAGGTGGAGCAGGACCTCTGCTACGTCTTGAGCTTGCGTTGGTTTTCCTTGAAGAGGAAAGGGAGATGCAGCAATAGTAGCGTAAGTATTTCCCTCAGTTTTTGAGAACCAAGGTATCAGTCCAGTAGGAGGCTCCTCAAAAGTCCCACGCACCTACACAAACAAACAAGAACTCACAACCAATGCAATAAAGGGGTTGCCAATCCCTTCACGGCCACTTGCGAAAGTGAGATCTGATAGAGATAGTATGATAAAATAAATATATTTTTGGTTTTTATAATATAGATTGGAAAAGTAAAGATGCAAATAAAAGTAGATTGAAAGCTTATATGATAAAGGATAGACCCGGGGGCCATAAGTTTCACTAGTGGCTTCTCTCAAGATAGCATAAGTATTACGGTGGGTGAACAAATTACTGTCGAGCAATTGATAGAAAAGCGAATAATTATGAGATTATCTAGGCATGATCATGTATATAAGCATCATGTCCGTGACAAGTAGACCGACTCCTGCCTGCATCTACTACTATTACTCCACACATCGACCACTATCCAGCATGCATCTAGAGTATTAAGTTCATAAAGAACAGAGTAACACATTAAGAAAGATGACATGATGTAGAGGGATAAACTCATGAAATATGATATAAACCCCATCTTTTTATCCTCGATGGCAACAATACAATACGTGCCTTGCTGCCCCTGCTGTCACTGGGAAGGGACACCGCAAGATTGAACCCAAAGCCAAGCACTTCTCCCATTGCAAGAAAGATCAATCTAGTAGGCCAAACCAAACTGATAATTCGAAGAGACTTGCAAAGATAACTTAATCACACATAAAAGAATTCAGAGGAGATTCAAATATTTCTTATAGATAAACTTGATCATAAACCCACAATTCATCGGATCTCGACAAACACACCGCAAAAAGAGTTACATCGAATAGATCTCCAAGAAGATCGAGGAGAACATGGTATTGAGATTCAAAGAGAGAGAAGAAGCCATCTAGCTAATAACTATGGACCCGAAGGTCTGTGGTAAACTACTCACAACTCATCGGAGAGGCTATGGTGTTGATGTAGAAGCCCTCCATGGTCGATTCCCCCTCTGGCGGAGCACCGACGAAGGCTCCAAGATGGGATCTCGCGGATACAGAAGATTACGGTTTTGGAAATAGTTTTTCGTGGTCGCCTCTGATGTTCTCGGGGTACGTGGGTATATATAGGAGGAAGAAGTAGGTTGGTGGACGCCCGAGGGGCCCACGAGATAGGGGCCGCACCCAGTGGGGGGGGGTGCCCTCCACCCTCGTGGCCACCTCGATTGCTTCTTGACTTGCACTCCAAGTCCTCTGGATCACGTTCGTTCCAAAAATCACGCTCCTGAAGGTTTCATTCCGTTTGGACTCCGTTTGATATTCCTTTTCTTCGAAACACTGAAATAGGCAAAAAAATAGCAATACAGTCTGGGCCTCCGGTTAGTAGGTTAGTCCCAAAAATGATATAAATGTGTAAAGTAAAGCCCATAAACATCCAAAACGGGTAATATAATAGCATGGAACAATAAAAAATTATAGATATGTTGGAGACATATCAAGCATCCCCAAGCTTAATTCCTGCTCGCCCTTGAGTAGGTAAATGATAAAAATAAAAATTTTGATGTGGAATGCTACCTAGCATAATTCTCAATGTAATTTTCTTATTGTGCCATGAATGTTCAGATCCAAATGATTCAAAATAAAAGTTCATATTGACATAAGAAATAGTAATACTTCAAGCATACTAATCAAAGCAATCATGTCTTCTCAAAATAACATGGCTAAAGAAAGTTCATCCTTACAAAATCATATAGTTAGGCTATGCTTCATTTTCGTCACACAAAAATGCTCCCATCTTATACACCCCTGATGACAAGCCAAGCAATTGTTTTGTACTTAAATAATCTCAAACTTTTTCAACTTTCACGCAATACATGAGCGTGAACCATGGATATAGCACTATGGGTGGAATAGAATATGATGATGGGGATTGTGTGGAGAAGACAAAAAAAGGAGAAAATCTCACATTGACGAGGATAATCAACGAGCTATGGAGATGCCCATCAATTGATGTCAACATGAGGAGTAGGGATTCCCATGCAACGGATGCACTAGAGATATAAATGTATGAAAGCTCAACAAAAGAAACTAGTGGGTGTGCATCCAACTTGCTTGCTCACGAAGACCTAGAGCATTTTGAGGAAGCCCATCGTAGAAATATACAAGCCAAGTTCCATAATGAAAAATTCCCACTAGTATATGAAAGTGATAACATATGGGACTCACTATATGAAGAACATGGTGCTACTTTGAAGCACAAGTGTGGAAAAAGATAGTAACATTGCCCCCTTTTTTATATTTTTTTTCTTTTTTTTCTTTGGCCTTTCTTTTTTTTTTCTTTGGCCTTTCTCTTTTGTTTGGCCTTTTTTTGCCTTTCTTTTTTTATTTGGGGACAATGCTCTAATAGTGATGATCATCACACTTCTATTTATTTACAACTCATGAATTACAACCCAAAACTAGAACAATATATGACTCTATATGAATGCCTCCGGCGGTGTACCGAGATGGGCAATGAATCAAGAGTGACATGTATGAAAAATTATGCATGGTGGGTTTGCCACAAATACGATGTCAACTACATGATCATGCAAGGCAATATGACAATGATAATGTGTGTCATAAAAAAACAGAACGGAACGGAACAGTGGAAAGTTGCATGGCAATATATCTCGGAATGGCTATGGAAATGCCATAATAGGTAGGTATGGTGGCTGTTTTGAGGAAGATATAAGGAGGTTTATGTGTGATAGAGCGTATCGTATCACGGGGTTTGGATGCACCGGTGAAGTTTGCACCAACTCTCAAGGTGAGAAAGGGCAATGCATGGTACCGAAGAGGCTAGCAATGGTGGAAAGGTGAGAGTGCGTATAATCCATGGACTCAACATTAGTCAAAAAGAACTCATATACTTATTGCAAAAATCTACAATTCATCAAAAACCAAGCACTACACGCATGCTCCTAGGGGGATAGATTGGTAGGAAAAGACCATCGCTCATCCCCGACCGCCACTCATAAGGATGCACAATCTAAGAACTCCTCATGTTTCAAATTTGTTACACAACTTTAACCATACGTGCATGCTACGGGACTTGCTAACTTCAACACAAGCATTCCTTAAATTCATAATCACCCAACTAGCATGACTCTAATATCACTACCTCCATATCTCAAAACAATTATCAAGTATCAAATTTATCATAGCATCCAATTCACTTCCTATGATAGTTTTTATTATACCCAACTTGGATGCCCACCATTCTAGGACCAATTTTATAACCATAGAAAATACCATGCTGTTCTAAACTAATCTCAAAACAATATAAATGAAGCATGAGAGACTAACAATTTCTACAAAATTAAGCCACCGCCGTGCTCTAAAAGATATAAGTGAAGCACTAGAGCAAAAACTATCTAGCTCAAAAGATATAAGTGAAGCACATAGAGTATTCTAATAAATTCCAATCAAGTGGGTTTCTCCCAAAAGGTGTTTACAGAAAGGATGATTGTGGTGAACTAAAAAGCAAAGACTAATATCATACAAGACGCTCCAAGCAAAACACATATCATGTGGCGAATAAAAATATAGCTCCAAGTAAAGTTACCGATAAACGAAGACGAAAGAGGGGATGCCTTCCCGGGGCATCCCCAAGCTTAGGCTTTTGGCTATTCTTGAATATCTTGGGGTGCCATGGGAATCCCCAAGCTTAGACTCTTGCCACTCCTTATTCCATAGTCCATCAAATCTTTACCCAAAACTTGAAACTTCATAACACAAAACTCAACAGAAAATCTCATAAGCTCCGTTAGTGAAAGAAAGAAAAACCACCACATAAGGTACTGCAATGAACTCATTCTTTATTTATATGGGTGTTAAACCTACTGTATTCCAACTTCTCTATGGTTCATACCACTTAATACTAGCCATAGATGCATTAAAATAAGCAATCAACACACGAAAAACAGAATCTGTCAAAAACAGAATAGTCTGTAGCAATCTGTAACTCTTGAATACTTCTGAAACTTTAAAAATCCTACCAAAATATGAAGTCCTGCGCAGTTTGTCTATTGATCTACAGCAAAAAGAATCAACGCAAAATCACGTTTCTGTGAATTAATAAAATTACTTTCGTGTGTGCAAAGTTTCTGTTTTTCAGCAGAATCAAATTAACTATCACCATAGGTTATCCTATAGGTTCTACTTGGCACAAACACTAATTAAAACATGAAAACATATCTAAACAGAAGGTAGATGCAAAATTTATTACTAAACAGAAAACAAAAACAAAAAACACAAATAAAATTGGGTTGCCTCCCAACTAGCGCTATCGTTTAACGCCCCTAGCTAGGCATAAAAGCGAGGATAGATCTAAGTAGTGCCATCCTTGGCACTCGGAAAGGAAAAAGAGGATTTCCTTTCTATGGCATTCATTCTTCTATTTAGGGAAATCACATTGCCATTAATGGATGAAGTAAGATTAAGCATGTTACGGAAATTGGCATCTAAACTAGTCTTCATCTCTTTAATAATTTCATTTTGATAAAAGCATAAGAGAGTGGTAGATTTAACCTTATCATTCATAGGGTGCCCAAATATAGTTTTCATTTTTTCATAGGTATCTATAGCACCCCCCTTAAGAAAACCTTCTTCAAAAATAGAATCTAGAACTTGCCTGAAAGAAGCGGGTAAGCTAATGATGTCTACTACACAACCTTCTTCTTGTGGACGTTTGTTGGGCCTGCAAGTGCATAGGTTTGTAGGACAGTAGCAAATTTCCCTCAAGTGGATGACCTAAGGTTTATCAATCCGTGGGAGGCGTAGGATGAAGATGGTCTCTCTCAAACAACCCTACAACCAAATAACAAAGAGTCTCTTGTGTCCCCAACACACCCAATACAATGGTAAATTGTATAGGTGCACTAATTCGGCGAAGAGATGGTGATACAAGTGCAATATGGATGGTCGATAAAGGTTTTTGTAATCTGAAATTATAAAAACAGCAAGGTAACAGTGATAAAAGTGAGCGTAAACGGTATTGCAATGGTAGGAAACAAGGCCTAGGGTTCATACTTTCACTAGTGCAAGTTCTCTCAACAATAATAACATAGATAGATCATATAACAAGCCCTCAACATGCAACAAAGAGTCACTCCAAAGCCACTAATAGCGGAGAACAAACGTAGAGATTATGGTAGGGTACGAAACCACCTCAAAGTTATTCTTTCGGATTGATCTATTAAAGAGTTCATACTAGAATAACACCTTAAGACACAAATCAACCAAAACCCTAATGTCACCTAGATACTCCATTGTCACCTCAAGTATCCGTGGGCATGATTATACGATATGCATCACACAGTCTTAGATTCATCCAACCAACACAAAGTACTTCAAAGAGTGCCCCAAAGTCTCTACCGGAGAGTCAAGAAAACGTGTGCCAACCCCTATGCATAGGTTCATGGGCGAAACCCGCAAGTTGGTCACCAAAACATACATCAAGTGGCACGTGATATCCCATTGTCACCACAGATAAACACGACAAGACATACATCAAGTGTTCTCAAATAAAGACTCAATCCGATAAGATAACTTCAAAGGGGAAACTCAATCCATTACAAGAAAGTAGAGGGGGAGAAACATCATAAGATCCAACTATAATAGCAAAGCTCGGGATACATCAAGATCGTGCCATAGAGAGAACACGAGAGAGAACACGATAGAGAGAGATCGAACACATAGCTACTGATACATACCCTCAACCTCGAGGGTGAACTACTCCCTCCTCGTCATGGAGAGCGCCGGGATGATGAAGATGGCCACCGGTGATGGGTTCCCCCTCCGGCAGGGTGCTGGAACAGGCTCCCGAGAGGTTTTTGGTGGCTACAGAGGCTTGCGGAGGCGGAACTCCCGATCTATCTTCTCCCTGGATGTTTTTAGGGTACGTGGGACTATATAGGCGAAAGAAGTCGGTCGGGAGGTGCTCGAGGGGCCCACGAGATAGGGGGGCGCGCCCAGTGGGGGGGCCCCTCCTATCTCCTGGCCTCCTCGAGGCTCTTCTGACGTGAACTCCAAGTCTCTGGATGATATTCTTCCAAAAAATCACGATGCCGAAGGTTTCATTCTGTTTGGACTCCGTTTGATATTCCTTTTCTTCGAAATACTGAAATAGGCAATAAAACATCAATATGGGTTGGGCCTCCGGTTAGTAGGTTAGTCCCAAAAGTAATATAAAAGTGTATAATAAAGCCCATAATCATTCAAAACAGATAATAAAATAGCATGAATGCTTCATAAATTATAGATACGCTAGAGACGTATCAGCATCCCCAAGCTTAATTCCTACTCGTCCTCGAGTAGGTAAATGATAAAGAAAGAATTTATGAAGTGTGAATGCTAGAGGTGCACAAGTTTGATCAATGATAATTTCAATCACCTTTACTATCATCTTTATATGTCATAACAGTAGTTCATCTCATAAAACTTTTCATGATCAAGTAACAAGCAATTCACATGTCAAAGCATAGACCATAAACTTTCTTGAAAGCTAGCAAAATTCATTCTCAGTCATCAAACAATTGCAATTCATCTTATTTTCAGGAATAGCAAACTCCACATACTCAACTATCATATAGTCTTCTACAATTGCTAACACTCATGCAATACTAATGGTTATGAAGTTTTAATCAGACATAGAGAAAGATAGGGGCTTATAATGTTGCCTCCAAACGTATTCACCTTTGGCTGATGTCAACAATAATAGTTCATGCTAACGTACATCCAATTGGATATAAATATCAGGATCACCCTAACACAAAGTGTTTGCCAAAGGATAAAATGAAAAAGGGAAAGGTGAAGATCACCTTGACTCTTGCATAAAGTAAAAGACATAAAGTAAAAGATAGGCCCTTCGCAGAGGGAAGCAGAGGTTGTCATGCGCTTTTAGGGTTGGATACACAAAATCTTAATGCGAAAGAATGTCACTTTATATTGCCCCTTGTATATGGACCTTTATTATGTAGTCCGTCGCTTTTATTGCTTCCATAACAAGTTCGTACAAAGCTTATTTTCTCCACACTAATAGGTCATGCATATTTAGAGAGCAATTTTTATTGCTTGCACCAATGACAACTTACTTGAAGGATCTTACTCAATCCATAGGTAGGTATGGTGGACTCTCATGGCAAAACTGGGTTTAAGGATATTTGGAAGCACAAGTAGTATCTCTACTTGGTGCAAGGAATTTTGGCTAGCATGAGGGGGAAAGGCAAGCTCAACATGTTTGAATGATCCATGACAATATACTTTAACTGAGATGTGAGAAAACATAACCCATTACGTTGTCTTCCTTGTCCAACATAAACTCTTTAGCATGTCATAGATAATGAGTGCTCATAATTATAAAAGATGTCTATGATAATATATTTATATGTGAAATCTCTCTTCCTTCAATATTCTTTCATGAATTGTTCAAATGACTAATACAATGCTTGCTAACCGTCAATAAATTTACAACCTCTACTTCTTAGATGTGAAGTCATTACTCCCCATGGGATAATCAAATGAAACATATATACTTTCAGATTTATGACAATCAACTCATTCAACAATTTACTCATAGGATATAATTGAAGCACACGAGTAAATGAAAAACTACTCCAAAAAGATATAAGTGAAGATCAATGAGTAGCTAAATAATTATGCAACTATGTGAAGACTCTCTCTCAAATAAGAATTCAGATCTTGGTATTTTATTCAAACAGCAAGCAAAGAAAAATAAAATGACATTGCAAGGATAGCACAACTCATGTGAAGAAGCAAAAACTTAGGCTCAACCGATATTAACCGTTAGTTGTTGAAGAAGAAAGGTGGGATGCCTACCGGGGCATCCCCAAGCTTAGATGCTTGAGACTTCTTCAAATATTATCTTTGGGTGCCTTGGGCATCCCCAAGCTTGAGCTTTTTTGTCTCCTTAATTCCTCTCATGTCATGGTTTCTCTTTTTATCAAAAGCTTCATTCACAACAAACTCAACAAGAACTCGTGAGATAGGTTAGTATAAACCAATGCAAAACCTTATCATTTTCTACTGTAACAAATAACTAAAATTATTATTCAACATTGCATACTAAATGCCTCTGCATATTTAACACTCCTATCCTTAAATAGAATCATTAAACAAGCAAACATATGCAAACAATGCAACCATAACAGCAATCTGCCAAAACAGTACAGTCTGTAAAGAATGTAAGAGTATCAATACTTCCCTGACTCCAAAAATTATGAGAGAAAATTCCCACTGTAATAAATTTATCAGAGCTTAATGTGCAAAAAATTTCAACATTATACCATTCTCTGACTTTTCTAGGGATTGCAACAGCGGTAAACTTTCTGTTTTCAAACAGCAACATGTATACTAGCAAAATAAGCATGGTAAATGCTATCCTTGACATTTTTATTGAAACTAGAGATGAAAAACATTATTCTAAATAATAGCAAGAAAATACTAACAAGATAAAATGATGCTCCAAGCAAAACACATATCATGTGGCGAACAAAAATATAGCTCCAAGTAAAGTTACCGATGAACGAAGACGAAAGAGGGGATGCCTTCCGGGGCATCCCCAAGCTTAGGCTTTTGGTTATCCTTGAATATCTTGGGGTGCCACGGGCATCCTCAATCTTAGGCTCTTTCCACTCCTTATTCCATAGTCCATCGAATCTCTACCCAAAACTTGAAAACTTCAACCACACAAAACTCAACACAAAACTCGTAAGCTCCGTTAGTATAAGAAAATAAAACCACCACTTAGGTACTGTAATGAACTCATTCTAAATTCATATTGGTGTCATATCTACTGTATTCTAACTTCTCTATTGTTCATATCCTCCGATACTACTCATAGATTCATCAAAATAAGCAAACAACACAATGAAAACAGATTCTATCAAAAACAGAACAGTCTGTAGTAATATGTATCAAACGTATACTTCTGGAACCCCAAAAATTATTAAATAAATTTCTGGACCTGAGTAATTTGTCTATTAATCATATGAAAAAGGAATCAACCTAAAAGCACTCTCCAGTTAAAAATGGCAGCTATTCTCGTGAGTGCTAAAGTTTCTGTTTTTTACAGCAAGATCACATAAACTTCACCCAAGTCTTCCCAAAGGTCCTACTTAGCACTTTATTGAAATAAAAGCTATAAAACATGATTACTACAGTAGCATAATCATGTGGAAACACAGAAACAGTAAGGGTAAATATTGGTTTGTCTCCCAACAAGCGCTTTTCTTTAATGACTTTTTAGCTAGCATGATGATGGCAATGATGCTCACATAAAAGATAAGAATTGAAACATAACGGGAGCATCGTGAAGCATATGACTAGCATATTTAAGACTAACCCACTTCCTATGCATAGGGATTTTGTGAGAAAACAACTTATGGGAACAATAATCAACTAGCATAGGAATTGTAACACAAGCACAACTTCAAAACTTTAAGCACATAGAGAGGAAACTTGATATTATTGCAATTCCTACAAGCATATGTTCCTCCCTCATAATAATTTTTAGTAGCATCATGAATGAATTCAACAATATAACCAGCACCTAAAGCATTCTTTTCATGATCTACAAGCATAGAAAATTTACTACTCTCCACATAATCAAATTTCTTCTCACGAATAGTAGTGGGAGCAAACTCAACAAAATAATTATCATGTGAGGCATAATCCAATTGAAAACTAAAATCATGATGACAAGTTTCATGGTTATCATTATTCTTAATAGCATACAAGTCATCACAATAATCATCATAGATAGCAACTTTGTTCTCATAATCAATTGGAACCTCTTCCGAAATAGTGGAATCATCACTAAATAAAGTTGACACTCTTCCAAATCCACTTTCATGTTCATCACAATAAGATTCAACATCCTACAAAATAGTGGGATTACTACTTCCTAAAGTTGACACTCTTCCAAACCCACTTTCATCAATATAATCATCATAAATAGGAGGTATGCTTTCATCATAATAAATATTCTCATCAAAACTTGGGGGACAAAAAATATCATCTTCATCAAACATAGCTTCCCCAAGCTTGTGGCTTTGCATATCATTAGCATCATGGATATTCAAGGAATTCATACTAAAAACATTGAAATCATGCTCATCATTCAAAGATTTAGTATCAAACATTCTATAGATTTCTTCTTCTAGCACTTGAGCACAATTTTCCTTTCAATCATACTCACGAAAGATATTAAAAAGACGAAGCATATGAGACAAACTCAATTCCATTTTTTGTAGTTTTCTTTTATAAACTAAACTAGTGATAAAACAAGAAACAAAAAGATTCGATTGCAAGATCTAAAGATATACCTTCAAGCACTCACCTCCCTGGCAACGGCGCCAGAAAAGAGCTTGATGTCTACTACACAACCTTCTTCTTGTAGACGTTTGTTGGGCCTGCAAGTGCACATGTTTGTAGGACAGTAGCAAATTTCCCTCAAGTGGATGACCTAAGGTTTATCAATTCGTGGGAGGCGTAGGATGAAGACGGTCTCTCTCAAACAACCCTGCAACCAAATAACAAAGAGTCTCTTGTGTCCCCAACACACTCAATACAATGGTAAATTGTATAGGTGCACTAGTTCACGAAGAGATGGTGATACAAGTGCAATATGGATGGTAGATAAAGGTATTTGTAATCTGAAATTATAAAAACAGCAAGGTAGCGAGCGATAAAAGTGAGCGTAAACGATATTGCAATGGTAGGAAACAAGGCCTAGGGTTCATACTTTCACTAGTGCAAGTTCTCTCAACAATAATAACATAGATAGATCATATAACAAGCCCTCAACATGCAGCAAAGAGTCACTCCAAAGCCACTAATAGCGGAGAACAAACGTAGAGATTATGGTAGGGTACGAAACCACCTCAAAGTTATTCTTTCGGATTGATCTATTAAAGAGTTCATACTAGAATAACACCTTAAGACACAAATCAACCAAAACCCTAATGTCACCTAGATACTCCATTGTCACCTCAAGTATCCGTGGGCATGATTATACGATATGCATCACACAATCTCAGATTCATCCAACCAACACAAAGTACTTCAAAGAGTGCCCCAAAGTCTCTACCGGAGAGTCAAGAAAACGTGTGCCAACCCCTATGCATAGGTTCATGGGCGAAACCCCCAAGTTGGTCACCAAAACATACATCAAGTGGCACGTGATATCCCATTGTCACCACAGATAAACACGGCAAGACATACATCAAGTGTTCTCAAATAAAGACTCAATCCGATAAGATAACTTCAAAGGGGAAACTCAATCCATTACAAGAGAGTAGAGGGGGAGAAACATCATAAGATCCAACTATAATAGCAAAGCTCGGGATACATCAAGATCGTGCCATAGAGAGAACACGAGAGAGAGAGAGATCAAACACATAGCTACTGATACATACCCTCAGCCTCGAGGGTGAACTACTCCGTCCTCGTCATGGAGGGCGCCGGGATGATGAAGATGGCCACCGGTGATGGGTTCCCTCTCCGGCAGGGTGCCGGAACGGGTTCCCAAGAGGTTTTTGGTGGATACAGAGGCTTGCGGCGGCGGAACTCCCAATCTATCTTCTTCCTGGATGTTTTAGGGTATGTGGGACTATATAGGCGAAAGAAGTCGGTCGGGAGGTGCTCGAGGGGCCCACGAGATAGGGGGCGCACCCAGTAGGGGGGGCACACCCTCCTATCTCCTGGCCTCCTCGAGGCTCTTCTGACGTGAACTCCAAGTCTCCTGGATGATATTCTTCCAAAAAATCACGATGCCGAAGGTTTCATTCCGTTTGGACTCCGTTTGATATTCCTTTTCTTTGAAATACTGAAACAGGCAATAAAACAGCAATATGGGC
Organism: Triticum aestivum; assembly: GCF_018294505.1. Lineage (NCBI taxonomy): Eukaryota > Viridiplantae > Streptophyta > Magnoliopsida > Poales > Poaceae > Triticum > Triticum aestivum. Next base: position 114,462,786 of record NC_057801.1, on the reverse strand, counting down.
TGGGCCTCCGGTTAGTAGGTTAGTCCCAAAAGTAATATAAAAGTGTATAATAAAGCCCATTATCATTCAAAACAGATAATAAAATAGCATGAATGCTTCAAAAATTATAGATACGTTGGAGTCGTATCAGCTAACATAGAAACTTTTTAGGTACACTTCAATTTGATATTGTGGCACATAGCTAGCCTGAATCCTTAATAACCTATCCCAAGCATCTTTTAAAGACTCATCAAGTAAATAGCAAAAAATTCCGGAGTCATCTTCATCAAAATTATTTAAGCTTTCATTGGTGACCCCGGTGGGTCTTTCCATAACATCATTATTTATGAGCTTAGAGAGGATAGAGGGACTATCCGAGGTACTAGAACCTTGGAAAGGACCCTTAGTTCTTTTTGATTCGGCCATGGTAACGGGAAGGCAAATGGAAAAGAGAGAGGAGGTTGGGAAAGAGAGGGCGAATAAAACAACAAGGGTGAAGTGGGGGAGAGGAAAATGAGAGGCAAATGGCAAATAATGTAAATGCGAGGGAGATGAGTTTGTGATGGGTACTTGGTATGTCTTGACTTGAGTGAAGACCTCCCCGGCAACGGCGCCAGAAATCCTTCTTGCTACGTCTTGAGCTTGCGTTGGTTTTCCTTGAAGAGGAAAGGGTGATGCAGCAATAGTAGCATAAGTATTTCCCTCAGTTTTTGAGAACCAAGGTATCAATCCAGTAGGAGGCTCCTCAAAAGTCCCACGCACCTACACGAACAAACAAGAACTCGCAACCAACGCAGTAAAGGGATTGTCAATCCCTTCACGGCCACTTGCGAAAGTGAGATCTGATAGAGATAGTATGGTAAGATAAATATATTTTTGGTATTTTACAATATAGATTGGAAAAGTAAAGATGCAAATAAAAGTAGATTGAAAGCTTATATGATAAAGGATAGACCCGGGGGCCATAGGTTTCACTAGTGGCTTCTCTCAAGATAGCATAAGTATTACAGTGGGTGAACAAATTACTATGGAGCAATTGATAGAAATGCGAATAATTATGAGATTACCTATGCATGATCATGTATATAGGCATCACGTCCGTGACAAGTAGACCGACTCCTGCCTGCATCTAATACTATTACTCCAGACATCGACCACTATCCAAGATGCATCTAGAGTATTAAGTTCATAAAGAACAGAGTAACACATTAAGAAAGATGACATGATGTAGAGGGATAAACTCATGCAATATGATACAAACCCCATCTTTTTATCCTCGATGGCAACAATACAATACGTGCCTTGCTGCCCGTGCTGTCACTGGGAAAGGACACCGCAAGATTGAACCCAAAGCCAAGCACTTCTCCCATTGCAAGAAAGATCAATCTAGTAGGCCAAACCAAACTGATAATTCGAAGAGACTTGCAAAGATAACTTAATCACACATAAAAGAATTCAGAGGAGATTCAAATATTTCTCATAGATAAACTTGATCATAAACCCACAATTCACCGGATCTCGACAAACACACCGCAAAAAGAGTTACATCGAATAGATCTCTAAGAAGATCAAGGAGAACATGGTATTGAGATTCAAAGAGAGAGAAGAAGTGATATAGCTAATAACTATGGACCCGAAGGTCTGTGGTAAACTACTCACAACTCATCGGAGAGGCTATGGTGTTGATGTAGAAGCCCTCCATGGTCGATTCCCCCTCTCGCGGAGCGCTGGCGAAGGCTCCAAGATGGGATCTCGCGGATATAGAAGATTACGGTGGTGGAAATAGTTTTTCGTGGTCGCCTATGATGTTCTCGGGGTACGTGGGTATATATAGGAGGAAGAAGTAGGTTGGTGGATGCCCGAGGGGCCCACGAGATAGGGGACGCGCGCAGTAGGGGGGGCGCCCTCCACCCTCGTGGCCGCCTCGATTGCTTCTTGACTTTCACTCCAAGTCCTCTAGATCACGTTCGTTCCAAAAATCACGCTCCAGAAGGTTTCATTCCATTTGGACTCCGTTTGATATTCCTTTTCTTCGAAACACTGAAATAGGCAAAAAAAACAGCAATACGGGCTGGGCCTCCGGTTAGTAGGTTAGTCCCAAAAATGATATAAATGTGTAAAGTAAAGCCCATAAACATCCAAAACGGGTAATATAATAGCATGGAACAATCAAAAATTATAGATACGTTGGAGACGTATCAACCTACTAGAGTTTCAATAGGTAGATTGTGTTTAAGCAGAGGTTGTTGTTCGAACAAGATTCTATCTATTTCATTTCTTTCACGCATATGCAAATCATTTTCATTGTCTAGCAAATATTGTTCTAAAGGATCAGTAGGAGGTACAACAATAGAAGGAAGACCAATAATTTCTTATGAGGTTTCTTATGAGGTTTTCTACTAAACTTGGAAAAATTCAACTCATGAAATTCATCACCAAAGCTAACACCGACAATTTATTTCTCACCATCTATTCTAGCATTGACAGTGTTCAAGAAAGGTCTACCGAAGATAATGGGACAAAGGTCATCTTGTGGGGAACCAAGAACAACAAAATTAGTAGGGTACTTTATTTTCCCACACAAGACTTCAACATCTCTAAGAATCCCAATTGGTGATATAGTATCCCTATTGGCAAGTTTAATAGTAACATCTATGTCTTCTATTTCAGCAATTTCCATTTCATTCTTAATTTCTTCATATAAGGAAAAAGGAGCACTCACGCTAGCACCTATATCACATAAACCATGATAACAGTGATCTCCTATCTTGACTGAGACAACAGGCGTGCCAACAACTAGTCTATGTTTATCTTTTTCATCGGGTTTGGCAATTCTAGCAGCTTCATCATAGAAGTAAATAACATGTCCATCAATATTATCGGCCAGGAGATCTTTAACCATAGCAACACTAGGTTCAACTCTGATTTGTTCAGCTAGTTTGGGTGCTCTAATATAACTTTTGTTGACCACAGTTGAAACTTTAGCATGTTCCTTCATCCTAACAGGGAAAAGGGGTTTTCAATATAAGCAGTGGGAACAATTGGATCAACATTGTAAATGATAGTTTCTTCTTTAGCTTTTACCGGTTCTTTAATTTCTTCTTTAATAGGTGGGTGATATTTAAACCACTTCTCCTTAGGGAGATCAACATGAGTAGCAAAAGATTCACAAAAGGAAGCTACTATCTCAGAGTCAAGTCCATATTTAGTGCTAAACTTTTGAAAAGCATCGATATTCATAAAAGATTTAACACAATCAAACTTAGGTTCAATACCTGACTCTTTACCTTCGTCGAGTTCCCAATCTTCAGAGTTGCGTTTAATTCTTTCTCAAAGACCCCACCAGAATTCAATAGTCTTCTTCATAAAATAACCAGTACAAGAAGTATCGAGCATGGATTGATCATTAGGAGAAAGCCGAGCATAAAATTCTGAATAATAAATTCTCTCGAGAGATCATGATTGGGGCATGAATATAACATTGACTTAAGCCTCCCCCAAGCTAGAGCGATACTTTCTCCTTCACGAGGCCAAAAATTATATATATAATTTCGATCACGATGAACTAGATGCATAGGATAATTTTTTTGATGGAATTCGAATTTCAACCGATTCCAGTTCCAAGACCCAATATCATCGCATAGCCTATACCATGTCAATGCTTTGCCCTTCAAAGATAAAGGGAAAACCTTCTTCTTAGCCTCATCTTCAGGCAAACCTGCAAGCTTAAACAATCCACAAATTTCATCCAAATATATCAAGTGCATATCAGGATGTTCGGTTCCATCTCCTGCATAAGGATTAGCTAGCAGTTGTTCTACCACACTCGAAGGAATTTCATATTCAATATTTTCAGTAGGTGCAGTAGGTTGAGGGGCAACTAATTGTGGTTCCGTCGAGGTGAAGATACCCTGAACAAACCCCTTAAAGGATTGTTTTCCATAGTAGCAAGTAACAATAAATTTCAGCACGTAGTAATAATGTTTCCTTACCAATTTCCACTTACCAAAAGCGCTTCACTCCTAGGCAACAACGCCAGAAAATAGCCTTGATGACCCACAAGTATATGGGGTATTGGGGTCAATTGTAGCCTTTTCAATAAGTAAGAGTGTCGAACCCAACGAGGAGCAGAAGGAAATGACAAGTGGTTTTCAGCAAGGTAATGTCTGCAAGTGCTAAAATTGTAAGTAGCAGAGTAGTTTGATAGCAAGATAATTTGTAACGAGCAAGTAATGGCAGTAGTAACAAAAGTGCAGCAAGGTAGCTACAATCCTTTTGAGGCAAAGGACAGGCCAAAATAGTCTCTTATGATAAGCAAGGTGTTCTTGAGGCTACACGGGAATTTCATCTAGTCACTTTCATCATGTTGGCTTAATTCGTGTTCGCTACCTTGGTAATTTGGTATGTGGGTGGACCGGTGCTTAGGTGTTGTTCTTACTTGAACAAACCTACTACTTATGATTAACCCCCTCGCAAGCATCCGCAACTACGAGAAAACTATTAAGAATAAATTCTAACCATAGCATTAAACTTTTGGATCCAATCGGTCCCTTACGGATAGCGCATAAACTAGGGTTTAAGCTTCTATCACTCTCGCAACCCATCATATAATAACTACTCCACAATGCATTCCCTTAGGCCTGGTGAAGTGTCATATAATCTACGTTCACATGACACCACTAAGGTAATCACAACATACATATCATCAAAATATCGAACACATATCAAGTTCACATGATTACTTGCAACATGATTTCTCCCGTGACCTCAAGAACAAAAGTAACTACTCACAAATGATAATCATGATCAAGATCAGAGGGGTATTAAATAGCATAATGGATCTGAACATATAATCTTCCACCAAATAAACCACATAGTAATCAACTACAAAATGTAATCAACACTACTAGTCACCCACAAGCACCAATCTATAGTTCCGGTACAAAGATTGAACACAAGAGATGAACTAGGGTTTGAGATGAGATGGTGTTGTTGAATATGTTGATGAAGATAGCCCTCCCCATGATTGGAGAGTTGTTGGTGATGATGATGACGATGATTTACCCCTCCGGGAGGGAAGTTCCCTCGGTCGAATCGCTCCGCCGGAGGCCAAAAGTGCTCCTGCCCAGGTTCCGCCTCGAGACGGCAGCGTTTCGTCCCGAAAGTCCTCTCTTTATTTTTTCTAGGTCAAAATGACTTATGTACCAGAAGAGGGGCACCGGAGGTGGGCCTGGGTGAGCACAACCCACCAGGGCATGCCTGGGGGCCCAAGCGCGCCCTGGTGTCTTGTGCTCACCAGGGTGGCCCCCTTCGGTACTTATTTGCTCCAGTATTTCTTATTTGTTCCAAAAAAAATCTTCGTGAAGTTTCAACTCATTCGGAGTTGTGCAAAATAGGTAGCCTGACGTAGCTTTTTCAGGTCTAGATTTCCAGCTGCCGGAATTCTCCCCCTTTGTGTGTACCTTGCATATTATGAGAGAAAACACATTAGAATTACTCCAAAAAGCATTATTATGCAATAAAAAAACATAAATAACAATAGATAAACATGATGCAAAATGGACGTATCACAGCCCGAGGGGCGCCCTCAATTGAACAAACTAAAAAGTTACCTGGCACCGTTGGGGTAGAAGTGTTGAAGTAGCTGAAGGTGCGCGCCGTAGAAGTTGCTCCTCATGAGCCAACATGCTCCTAAGCCTCGGGGGGGTGGGGGGGGGAGGCTCTTACTCCTCCTCCGTCAGGATTGCCTGGCGCCTGGCTTCACGAGACGCCAGGATGCCACACATGCATCGCTGGAGCAAGGCAGCCGCGCACGGTATGGCCGAATGGCATGCAGACGTAGCTCTAGGGGTGGCCTCCGCATGGCCGACGCTGGACGGCCAAAAGAGCTCCTAAGAAGCAGCTCTATTGAGGCCTGGGATGTCAACGCAGACGCGCAGCTCGCCGCTCGCGTCCTAAGCAGTAGCTGCATTGAGTGATGCGGGCCGTCGGTCGCGTCGCATGGCCCGTGCCTCCTGAAGATCTTCGATTTCCCTGGTGTTGAACTCCTGCGTGCTTGGTGCCTCGCGCCCTGCGCCTTGCTCCTGGAAGTGCGCGTTGAAGCACGCCTCCACATGGTCCCCGAACGCCTCCCTCGTGGTGCTGGCCAGGTCAGAGGCCTTCTAGAGAAGAGCCCTTGAGCCCAACCCGAGGGAGGTGTCAAGCACGCCTTCCTATGCGAGAGGGAAAGGCGCCCCAGCAGAGGGCGAGGGGCCCGAGTCACCATCATCAGGCATGCCAGCCTCCCGAGTGGCCCTTGAGGAGGAGCCGCTTCTTCTTCTTGGGGCAACCTCGGGGGGAAGGGAGATGCCCTCGCCATCCGAGTTCTCGACCGCTGCGGCTTGGTAGGCGCGCTCGAGGGAGCACACCGCGTATTTCTCATCGCAGGCGACCGTGATGATGCTGCTGCTTCCTGGCATCTTGAGGACATTATAGCCGTGGTGTGTTGCCGCCATGAACTTGACGAGAGCTGGGTACCCGTGGATGGCGTTGTACGGTAGGTGAATGTGAGCGACATCGAAGTCGATGAGCTCGGTATGGTAGTTGTCCCGCTTTCTAAAGGTGACGGGGAGGCGAATCTACCCGATTGGATGCATGGAGCCGTCGGTCACCCCTGAGAATGGCTTGGTGGGCTGCAGCTGGTCGTATGGCACCTGGAGCCTGTCAAATGTCTCGATGGAGAGGACATTGAGCCTAGCGCCGCCATCGACGAGTGTCTTGGTGATGAAAACGTTGCTGATGGTAGGCGAGCAGAGCATGGGGAGCACGCCTAAAGTGGTTGCACACTTGAGCTGGTCCGAAGAGTCAAAAGTGATGGCGTACTTGGACTACCTGAGTGGACGCGACACCTCGAGCTTGGGGAGGGCCGCATTCACCTCACAAGTGAACTACTTGAAGATGCAATGGGAGGCTGGGGCCTGGGCACCTCCCAGGATGAAGGCGATAGCACGAGGCTCTTGGAAGCCCCCGGCCCCATCGTCCTGGTGGTGGTCGTTGTTCCTTCTTGGTGGCGGCAGCAGCGGAGGGAGGCCAGCATTGCCCCGAGGACGGTCCATCGCGAGGCTGATCCCGCCACAGACCGTCGCGAGGCTGGTCCTGCCAGCGGTCTTCATGAGGCTGGTCACGCCAACCCTGGCGGGGCCACGATCGTCCCAGCGGCCTCCGTTGTGACCTCCTCCGCGGCCGTAGCCATGGTCGTTGCGCTCAGGGCGACGACCGAGGCGTCCGTCCCAGATAGCCCTGAGCTCTTGGCAGTCGTTGGTGTTGTGGTTGTGCATGTTGTGGAAGACGCAGAATGGGCGGTTGCCTTTAGAGGACTCAGGGTGGTCACAACCACGCTTCATGTCAGGCTCGACCGCGAACACTGCTGGGCTCTTGCACTTCACGTCCTTCGCTTTGGCCTTCTTGTCTTCAGGATCGGCTTTTGGGAGCTCGAGGAGCGAGAGACAGCCTTCTTCTGCCCACGCGCACTTGGTCGCCACATTGAACATCTCCAGAGCTAAGCGTAGGTCCTCATGAATGGCGAGCTCCTCCTTCATCTTGATGTCCCGGACGCCATCAGTGAACGCTGAGATGATGGCCTCGTCCGACACCTTGGGTATCTTGAGGAGAATGTAGGTGAAGCGCTAGATGTATTTGTGCAAGGTCTCTCCTAGTTGTTGCTTGATGCGCCGCAGGTCGCCAGCTGGAGGAGCACGGTCGCGGGTGCATTGGAAGTTGGCGATGAAGCGCTCCCACAGCTCGTCCCAGGAGGAGATCGACCCCACCGGGAGGTTCAGGAGCCATGAGTGCAAGCCGTCCTTGAGAGCCATGGGGAACCAGTTCGCCATGACCTTCTCATCACCACTTGCCGCCTCGATGCTCAACTCGTAGAGCTGAAGGAATTCAGCTGGGTCGAGGGTGCTGTCATAGCATGGATGCAGATCTGACTTGAACTTGCCGGGCCAGATGACACGGCGAAGCTCTGGAGTGAACGCCCGGCATCCGGGCGTGACCACGGGGGCTCTCTTCGGAGGGGGAGCCAGGTTCTGACGCCCGCGCGCAACCACCTCAGGCTGCACGTGGTCTTGATGCGGAGGCATAGGAGGAGCTGGCAGCGCATGCACCTCTCCCCGAGGCTGCTGCACGACCCGACAACTTTCTTCATCGCGCGCGGGCGCCCTGCGCGGCTGGTCGCGCTGGGGTGCCTCGTGCCTTGGCTCAAGGACGACATCCTGCTGGAGAGGAGGAGGAGGCGCGCCGTGAACTACGTCACCCGCCTGGGGCTACGTGGGAGGCAGCGAACGAGAGTGTGCAGGAGCCTCTACAGCAGCGCTAACGAGCTCGGTGATGCGGTCCATCCAATCCTCATAGAGGTCATCGGCTGGACGGTAGCGCAGAAGCTCACGCGCCATGAGCAGCGCTGATTGCACGGTCGCCAGCCCGCGACGGGCGTGGGAGGATGAAGCAGTGGCCGGGGTCAGCGATGAAGTGGCGGTGCGGTCGTCGCGTCGCACGGAGGGCGGCAGCGACGAATCCTGCTGCTCGTGGGCTGCAGGGCCAGTGGCAGCGTTGGCCACGGGCGACGGGGAGCGGCGAGGAGCACCGTTGCCCGCAGGCACCGTCTGAGTGACGCGCGCGGCGAGGGATGCCCAACGCTCGGCACGAACTCGACCAGCGTCCGCCATGAGAACAACAGAGCGGGGGTGAAACAACTCACGGAAGATAAGCATCGACACGCTCCCTACCTGGCACACCAAATGTCAGATTCCGGGCTCCGCAGACCCAAGAAAGGTTTGAACTCAGGGGCGTGTGCGAAGAACTCAACCTCTCAAGCCGATCAATCAGCTGCTCTCATGACCTAGCTCGATGAACAAGAAGGAGAAAGACACGGCAGTTTACCCAGCACTACAAAAAAAGACACATCCGTGACATTTTGGGCCGAACGAATTTTTTTTCTGTCATACATATGACACTTCTATGATGATAATTGTGACAAAACCCGGTATCATCATAGATGTGGTGGGCTCCTACTTCTATGACAAAAAATCATGACAGCAAATGGGCTTTTCGTCGTGGGCGGGCCGGAGACGCAGCTGCATGACATTCTTTGGGCCGTCCATGACGGAAAAAACCATGGTAGAAGTGAGGGCGAGGAAAATTTCGGGGAGTTCCCGGTTACGGCGGGAGGTCGGGGGCTGAGCGATGCGTGTTTCTCTCATACACGTACGCGCGTGTGTGCGAGGCGTTGGCTCTAATTGAACCCGAGCGAGGCGTTGGGCTCTAACTGAACCTGAGCGATTGCACTGCAGGCTATGCGTTACTGAACCCGAGCGATCGATTGATGGCTGTTAACTGAACCCGATCGAGCGATTCCTTCGCTACTGCTGCTAACTGAAGCCGATCGATTGGATGAACAGTGAGCGTTGTGGGGGGGTTTGGATGAACAGTGAGCGGTGGCGTTGCCTCTGGATGAACAGGACCCCGTGGTGTGGAGGGCTGGATGAACAGTAGACGGTGGAGGGGTGCCCGTGGAGGGGTGGTTGAACAGGACCCCGTGGTGTGGAGGGCTGGATGAACAGTTGACGATGGAGGGGTGCCCGTGGAGGGGTGGTTGAACAGTAGCCAGGGGAGTAGCGCGCGGTGGAGGCTGGATGAACAGTCGCAGGTGGAGGCTGGAGGAGGTCGTCGGTGGATGAACAGTAGCCCATGGAGGCTGGAGGAGGTCGATGGTGGAGATGAACAGTATCCCGTGGAGTCCCCGTTTGCGGTACGCCACACCCCTCCCGATGAATAGGATCCCCGTTTCGACCGTGCAGCTCCAAACACAAGTCCGTTTCGTCCGTTTTGCGGTACGCCACACCCCTCCCCGATCAATAGGACCCCTATTTTGACCGTAGGCCCTAGAAGTCTGTTTCCTCCGTTTTGCGGTACGCCACACCCTCCCAATCAACAGGACCCCCGTTTCGACCGTAGGAGGTCCGTTTCCTCCGTTTTGCAGGTACGCCAGACCCCTCCCGATCAACAGGACCCCGTTCCGAATGGGTCAGGAGGTCGTTTCCTCGTTGTGCGGTACGCCAGGCCTTGTTTCCATCGCCTGTTCCGTCCAAGCCCCTCCGATGAACACGACCACGCATTCCGTTCCGACCCAGCGGTTGGCTCCCGCATTTCCGTTGCCTCCCGATGAACACGACGCATTTCCGTTGCCTCCCCATGAACACGACACATTCCATTGCCTGCCCATGAACACGACGACGACGCTGTTTCTCCGTTCCGACCCAGCCATGTACACGAGCCCTCGCCGTATGTATGCGCGAGTAGGCGTTCGACACCCCGCCCGTATGTACGTACGTGGTCGTATTTTCTTTCTTGCACCCTGGCTGTTGTACGTACGTGTACATGCTACATGCGCGCCTCTACTACGACACGTGCGTGCCTCTACTACGACACGTGCGCGCCTCTACATCGACCAGTATGTACGTACATGTTCGCGACCAGAATGAGAACGCTACGTATGCTTCGACCAGGTGCGTCCCGACTGTCAGGCACGTCCTTGCCTGCGAAGATATAGCTGGTGGGTCCCAGCAGTCAGGGGGGCAAATCGTTTTTTTGCCCGGGCGCACTTCCTTGCGTGCGAAGATGTAGCTGGTGGGTCCCAGTAGTCAGGGGGCGAATCAATTTTTTTGCCTGGACGCACTTCCTTGCGTGCGAAGATGTAGCTGGTGTGTCCCAACAGTCAGGGGGGCGAATCGTTTTTTTTTGCTTGGACACACTTCCTTGCGTGCGAAGATGTAGCTGGTGGGTCCCAGCAGTCAGGGGGAAACGTATTTTTCGTGAAATACGGTGGCCCGTCCGGTGGGTCCCTGCTGTCAGGTGGAGGAATCATTATTTTGCGTGTAATAAGGAGGCACTTCCTTGCTGCGGCCGTGGACCCAGCTGTCAGCCTCTCCACGTACAGTCCATGTCCAATGGAAGTCGTTCCTTCACCATGTTGAGCACTCGCGCCGAGAGCACCACGGCGGTGGACGATGGCGAGGCCTAGGAAGGGGACGACTCGGAGCCAGGGAAGACGCATCAGTGGATGCCCACGCGAAGAGGAGTACGAGGGTTCACTGGTTTGGCTGTGGTGTGAGGTTGCTGTCGCCGCAGAATAACAGGGGGTGTGGGTGAGTAGAGGGATGGACTGGCCAGCGGTAGGAGTAGTAGGAGCGGTGAGGCCTCCGCGGCATCATAGCCGGCAACCGGAGGCAGGAGCATGCGGCACGACCGGCGCTGGTTTGGGCGGCTGGAGCAAGAAGACCAGAGGTTGAAGAAGCACTACGGCCGTTGGATGAACATCGTACGGTAACATGAGCTAGAATCGTTCATATTGACTAAGTTGACAAAGCCCTCCGTCCCCGTCAACTTGGTAGGCCCACAAGTCAGCCTCCCACTATGCTGGGTTCCAGCTGGCAGGGGGAGTATTCATTTTTTTGTGCGTAATAAGGAGGCACTTCCTTGCATGCGAAGATAGCCGGTGGGTTCGACATGTCAGCGGGGGGCACGTTTTTTTTGCGAAATACAGAGGCCCTTCCGATGGGTCCCAGATGTCAGGTGGAGGAATCATTATTTTGCGCGTAATAAGGAGGCATTTCCTTGTGTGCGGCCGTGGACCCAGCTGTCAGCCTCTCCATGCACAGTCTACTTCCGATGGTGTCGTTCGTTGACCACGTTGACCACGCCGCGCCGAGCGCATCCAAGGTGGTGGACGACGGCGAGGCCCCGGACAGCAACGAGCCGGAGATGGGAAGACGCGGGAGTAGAGTCGCAGACGGAGAGGTGTACGAGGGTTAACTGGTTCTAGTGCGGTGTGGTTCGGCAGTCGGTGGAGAAGAACAGGAGGTGTGGAGGGGTGGAGGGATGGCCTGGCCAACGGTGGAGTAGCGCTTCATAGCGAAGCGTGCTAAGCAGAGCTGCTAGCAGCAGGAGGCGGGAGGTGGTCCCGGCGGCGCTGGAGGAAGAAGACGAGAGATTGAAGATGGATGCCGGTCGTTGGATGTAAATCCAACGGCTAACATGTCAGAATCATTTGTTGACTAAATTGACAACGACTTGCGTTGGCTTCGACCTATTGGCCCACATTTCAGCCTCCAAAAATGTGGCACGTATTCAACCCATTTTTTCAGAATTTACAGTCTTTTTTTGCGCGGTAGAATTTACAGTCAATTTGATCTTTTTTTTGAATTACAGCCATTAGCTGGGCTGGGTGAACAAATAATGTAGCGTCCATGCGGCCCATTTATTTTATTTCCTAAAAAATTACAGGCCATTTGCACTTTCTCGAAATACACGATTTTGCTGGGCTGATTCTAATTATAATGTTGGGTTGGGCCAGCAATGTTATCAAAAAATAAAAAGGGGCTGAGCATTTTGTTATAAATATATTTAAATAATAAGTGATATTATTACATTCGTCCTTAAATCTTACCAAGCTTTTGTACACAATCACTAGGATTTTCGTGCCAAAACAATCCAGGATTTTATTTGTTAAGAAATTATTTTTATAAGTTAATAAGATGTGGGATATTGTTTTCTTACATATGTAAGTATCTGTTAAATATATGATGACAATAAAAATAATATATAATAACATATAAAATAATTTAAATATATATAATATAGTTAGAAGGGAAACATAAGTTGGACCTGGCGTTCCTATTCTTATATAGAAAAATAGAACAGACCTCTGCGTTTTCTTCAAAAAAATACATAAATTGGGCTGCCAAAAATAAAACCTCGGATGGGAGGTCCATAGGCCGGTCGATACATGACGGCCCTAAGAAAATACAAACAGGCCTATGGACCTCCCATCCGAGGTCGTGGGCTGCGCATGTTAAAAATGAAAGCCTAGACGGGGCAGCCCAAAACCACGTCCAACACTTGCCAAAACTTCGTCCCTCGTTTTCTCTGTGTTTCGCACACTCGACATTGTGTGGGCATTTTGACTGTGCATCATATGAAGATGTGCTATGCATGAATGTTGATCAGCATGATGTTAACTGGCTGGTAGTTCCATTTTCGACCATGAATAAAACTTCCAACATGATGTTAACCCTGTTTGAAAAGGCCGTGTTAATATAAATGCTCTGCCTCTGAAAGTTGCAGTTTCTTATCTGAAACTGAACTTGCAGTTTCTTATCTGAAACTGAAACTTGCAGTTTCTTCTCTGAGAATCACATTGTCTGCACTTTTATACTCCTATGAAACTACATTTTTTAAGTGCTAAAAATAGATCTCTAGAATTCATAAAATACTTCATATGCTCAATACTGCAAATCTGAAATTCAAAAGACATTCATATCTGAAAGTACTCTCAAAATACACAACACAAAACACAATTCACAACCTGCAAATACTGACAACCCTAAGCTCCTCCTGACAATTCACAACCTGCCCGACTATTGGGCTGGGGGGGGGCAGCCCCCTCCTATTCCTCGGCGGCAGACAGCCGCCCCGTGAGACGATGTGAACGGCGAGGGAGACGATGGCGGGGAAGCGTCGTCGGGCCAACTGCTTTTCTCCTCTTGCAGTTGGGTTCGGTCGACGAAGACTCCACCGGCTCGCTCTGGCAGGACACCCTCACAAACGGCACCCTGTAGATGCTCGATCCTTCAATCTCTGGTGGATGCTCCATCTGGGATCGATACTCCCACCACCGCTCCCTCACGATCGGATTCGGTGAATCTGTTTGCTCCATGGCCCAGAGGAGCAGCTCTATGTACTCCGGCGCGACTCCCTCCGGGAGTATCGCCGCCTTTTCGCTCTGTTGCAGATATTTGGCCATGGATGTCGCCGTCGCCGCTAGTTGGTCCTTGTTGTCAAACCAAGACTGTATCTCCAACATCCTAGCTAGCTTCACAGGGTCGCCGTCTGCGATCCTCACGTATCGGTTGTACTCCTCCATCGATCTACTTCTCCACAGCACCTTCACTCGCCGGCGGTGGTTTTTGAATGGAAGAGGAGAGGAGCAGCGCTGGTTTTGGATTAGAACGGGAGAGGAGCGACGCTGGTTTTGGACTGGAACAGGAGAGGAGGGGCGGTGGTTTTGAAATGGAAGAGGAGAGGAGCGGCGCTGGATTTAGATTGGAACAGGAGAGGAGCGGCGGTGGTTTAAGAGGAGAAGAGCGGAAGAGCGGCGCTGGTCTTGGAAGTATTTTTTTGTTGTTTTGCGTATTTTGGGTCAAAGTTTGACCACGTACTGTATTTGACAAGCAAAATGTGAATGCATGTCACCAAAAATTGTATCGTTTGGTTCGTATCTGAATGTACTTTCAAATTATATTATTTTTGCAACGTATAACATATATTTTATGTGCGAAAATCATGGTCAATTATGACCCAGAATAAAAGGGAGACTAGTTAATGTGGGGTCGCTTTCTTAATTGAAGGGTAAATTGATTTTGATTTTGATCCAGTCACAGCGCGCCGGCCCTCTCGTCCAATCCTAAATCGCTGCCGCACGCTCCTCTCCCTCTTCTCCATTGCAAAACCACCTCCTCTCCTCTCCATCATCTCCATTCCAAAACCACCGTCTCGCCTCTCCCTCTTCTGATCTTCTCCATTGCAAAACCACCTCCTCTCCTCTCCATCATCTCCATTCCAAAACCACCTCCTCTCCTCTCCATCATCTCCATTCCAAAACCACCGTCTCGCCTCTCCCTCTTCTGATCTTCTCCATTGCAAAACCACCTCCTCTCCTCTCCATCATCTCCATTCCAAAACCACCGTCTCGCCTCTCCCTCTTCTGATCTTCTCCATTGCAAAACCACCTCCTCTCCTCTCCATCATCTCCATTCCAAAACCACCGTCTCGCCTCTCCCTCTTCTCTATTGCAAGACCATCGTCTCTCCTCCCATCTTCCAAAGCTAGCACCGGACCACTCAGAAGGACATCTATGGAGAGGATGCAGCAGCGAATCAGGCAGATCGCCGGCGGCGACCAGGCAAAGTTAGCCAGGTTGAAGGAGATCCTTAGTTGGTTTGACAATGAGTGGGAGATTTCGAGGACGGTGCGGGCCATGTGGCAATGTATGCGAAAGAGCGAGACGGCGGCGATGAGGGCGGCGATGTACATGTACTCCTCGGCGGCAGTCACGCCGCAGTCCTCCGAGTTCATCGAGTATCTCCTCTGGGCGATGGAGCAGACAGATTCGCCCGAGGCGACAGTCAGGCGGAGGTGGTGGGCGTACAGGTCGAAGGTCGAGCACCCAGAGGATAACGAATCGATCGAGTATGGTGTGCCGTTCGTGAGGGTGCAGAGCCAGCCGGAGCCACAGGAGTATTCGTTCTCCCACCGCAAGAGGAGGCCGGATGGCGCGACGTCGCTTCCCCGCCGTTCTCCACGGTTCCCTCGACGCTCGCCTCGTTTCAACGGCGGCGGTAGGGTTTAAGGTAAGCTTCGCACTAACCTAATCTTCCACCTGCTCATGCTTACAATCAGTGTGACAGCTAATGAAAATCATGCTTACAATCAGTCTCCGAGTACTACGCCAATCACCCTAAAATAGCTCTGGACCTTTGGGTCAAAGTTGTGACACAGTGTACAAATAAAGAAAAATAGATTGGTGCTTCTTTCAGAAAAGAGTACTCCCTAGAAAACTGCCAATATAAGCTACTAGTATTTGGTTAGAGGATTTGCTGCCGAGAAAGATCCGTCCACAGAGAGCGCCACACATCCCACTGGTGGTGGTGGATGCCAATGCGTGCATGCAGCATGGTTGGTGTCGGTAATTTTTACTTGGCACACCTCGCACTCTGCATATATGCCGGTTCCATACGTACATTTGTGCAGTTCCACCAAAATGCAGCTGAATAACCCTGTTTGCACAGATAATGAAAAAGCGTGATTACATTATAGTGGCACTAGTTGATGAAACACACAAAATAAATAGAAGAAAATATTGCGATAGTATCATAGTATGCCATGCTGCGAGGGCGAGATGGGCCCTGCGACGCCTCATACGGTACGCCTCATACTGGACATCGTCCCAAGTCTCCCAGATACACCTTCTGCCAGTGATGAACATCAGTGTACAGCGGTAGTACAAGGAGGCGCCTTGAGACATTCAAATCTCTATTTTTGTACATATCAACTAAAATTAAGCACCCCAGTTTGCAGAAACGCTTAAACATTAACAATGGGACTAGTTGATGAAACATACATTAACAAAGAGAAGCACTTTCTTTATCTACATTGGAAATGAAATGATAGAGATGACACTCGCTCTATTTTAACTGTATTATTACTTCATTTTATCAGTGACACTAGGGTCGAGCAGGTGGCAAACGAGGTGTACCGTGCGTCGCAAGGATGGAGGCCGGGGGTGCTTAGACTGGGATGCTGAAGCTGGCTCTTTCAGTCACCAACATGGATGATTCAATTCATGGGACCTTTTGGTGCAGTTCACCTAAAATGAAGCAATGTCCCGTGAGCTAGCAGCTTCTTCTTCAATTTTTTTAAGAAAAGGGCTCCAGCCCCGGTTCCATTTCCATCAGAAAACGAAACCCACAGAGCTTCTTCTTCATTAGTTGCAATAAAATTGAGCAACATCAAGGTTGGTTGTGAAGCTCCTGGAATGCTCAACTATAATTTGGATATCATTTGTGCAGTTCAACTAAGATCGAGCGTGAAATGTATATCTCTGTTTGCACAAAAAAGGTGGAAAGGAGGGTGACTAACAAGTGATGAAACATGCATCAAATGAAAAGAAGCATGTTCCTTATCTGAATGGCAATCCTACAAGGACAGTAGCAATTTCTAAAGCAGTGGCATTGCTAGATATTAGTGTGGGCATTAGGATTAACTATGACAACCGTTAAATACGACATTACTTTGGGCACGGGAGAGTAGGCGGACCAGGACAGTTGCATTTCTAACGAAAAGAACCAACTTATCTTAATGGGAAATTTTAGCAGGACATGTAAAGAAGTGCCATTGATTCATATTACTGGAGGCATTACATTGAAAACAACATTGGTTTAACGTGTCCTTACTTTTAACAGTGCGACTGCTACATTTTACCAGTGGCATTACATAAGAGTGGCTCGGGGCAACAAACATCAGAACAGGATATCTGGGTTGGTCCCATTTTTGTTCGGTATAGCCACCTTATACTGTGTGAGGCTAGCAAATCTAGTGCTGGACTTACTCTGTTGACTTGTCCCCCAGTCCCCACTTTCTTTCCTTTTTCAACCAATAGATCGGGTTTATATTGAGTTTGTACTGCGTTTCCCTTTATTTCCCTATTAGACCTAGAGACCAGTTGGATAGCCAGTCTCTGCTACTTTTCGCCCCCATTATTTCCTCTTTCGACCAAGTCCTAGATTCAGGTAACAAATCCTCCCCACCCCCACCCCCTTTCTTCCTTGTTTGAACCAAGTAGTACTAGATTCGAGTGCATGAACTAGTTTTACCTCTTAAACATAAAAAAATTAGGTGGTTTTCGAACAGCCGATCGATCCTATCTACGAGGGGGCCTGAGAAATAGTAAAAGATACAAATGCAGCGACGTCAGGAGCTCGGGAAGTAGAGCAAGGCCGGTTTCGAAGGAAGTTATACCTGATGGTCGCCGGGATGTCGCTAGGTGGGCGGCGGGAGGCCGGATCTGCCCACACTACGGCAGCGAGGAAGAAGGGGTCGGAGGCCCTCCCTCGCCAGCGGTGCTTGGGAGAGAACGGCAAGGCAGGCTGATCGGGACGCGCCCAGCAGTGGGTAAGAGCCGTCGCCGAGGACGACCGCGTGAACGTTGCACCTTCTCACCTTCCCCGGCGGAGAGGATCCGGCTGGATCTGTGACCAGCGGTGAGCAGAGAGAGAGAGAGTGTGTGGCCACCGCTGTCGTGTTTAGATCTGGAGAGGCCGAGACAGTGTGAAGAGAGCAACACTAGCAAGCAAGCGCGGAGGCTCCTGCCTATATAGTGGAGTAGTACTAGTTTTCTTTTGTCTACCGGAGCCGGCTTGACCTCGTCAATGACTGTCGAGAAGTCTTCATGCACGTGGCCCGGAGGCGCAGTTGTCGTCATTTTGATCTGAAGCGCCGGATTATAACATATAACACGAAAAAATGCCACATGACAAGAAATCATAACCTCACTGCCCAAAGGAGACAACATGAATCCCGACGGACAAACTAGACGAGGAACAAAGCTCAAATTAAAGATAAACTCGTAGAAAAGGGGTCCGTCGATAGATGTCCTAATTAACATAGCCGGCTTGACCTAGATGGCAGCCGAGTAGTCACTGTTCGTGCATGTGCCCCCAATGACTAGCCCAACTCAGTTGTCGCTGTTTAACCCTCGCAGTGATCCGAAGCACATGACACCTAATTTTGCGAGATGACAAGAAACCTTTTTTTAGATTTCTCACCACAACTACAGCCATGTACAACACAGCCTGCACGATATGTAGACGATAGCCAATCCAGGCGTGTCTGCTGGAGTCTGGTCACATGCATGGACGAACTGATCTTCCGTGTCTTGCAGGGATCGTCCAGGCACCAACGTAGTACAACACTTCTCTAGTACTATCGCTCGTCTCCCTCTTCTATTAAGTCACCCGACTTGCGGGGCCGGGGAGTGTGCCTATGGTCGGTTCTCAATTGCCGTCCCACATGTGTGTGCAAACGCAATATGACGCGCGTTCCATTCGGAGAGCAGCGTGCCAGACCGACCGACCGTCTGGGGTGCGACGCGAACGCGACGGGCGTGCTGTATACTCCGTACATGTGTACCGCCGTTTTCTAGACGCTTTGCTCCATGGCGCGGGCGCAATCCATGGATACAAAATTAGTATACTGTATACTATTTAAAAGTCGAGGGCGGGGCTTTTCCTGCGCGGTAGGCGGCGGGGCAGTTCCGCCTAGTCGGTTCGACAGAGACGCGAGAAGACGAGGGAGTAGGCTGCTGCAAACGTAGGGCTGTGTGATTTGACAGCGAGTTACTGCTGGACAGGTGGGGCCCCGTGATTTGACTTGCCATTATCATTTTAACTGCGGCGCTACGACCGGCGTGAGTCTCCCGATTCCTGACCACCTCCATACAGGTGCCTCTCCCAATGCTCCACCATGTAGTAGAGGCTGGCTCTTGCATGAGAGCCCACTTCTCCACTTTTTCCTTGCCTCTCTTTCCTCCACATATGCAAAAATGCCATGTAAAGCGCACTATTGTACTTTACTTGCTCCTACAGGTGCTAAGCTTGCCACATAGGCATAAAGTCTGATGTGGCAAGTTAATCAAGAAGAGAGAGACTAGTTTGGTGACCCAAGGAAGAAACGGTGCTAAGCGCGTGTACCTAGGTGAAAAGACAATTTTGAGTCTATAGCTAATTAAATGAAGCAAACTTAGCAACACCATTTCATTGGAAGAGGTCACTCCTTGGCAAATGCAATAAATACTAGTACTCCCTGTGTCCCATAATATAAGAACGTTTTTGGCACTACACTAGTGTCAAAAACGTTCTTATATTATGGGACAGAGGGAGTACGAAGAAAGAGATAGAGAGAAGTAAAAAAATACACTTATAGCCAACCTTGTTGTAGTATGAGTGACTAAGTGATGACTATGTATGACATGCCAACATCAGATAGCCTAACGCACCGTGTTAAATCTCCAAGGGCGCGACCACGCGAGCGACGCGACGGTCGTGGTAGGCGCGACCATGATACGGGCTGCTGGCAGCCCTTGGATCTGAGATCAAACGGTCGCATGCTAAGTTGCTGAAAATTTGCAGAATAACCCTCCAGGATAGGATATTCACCCATAGGTCTAGAATCACGCCATGCAACCGTTCGATCTCAGATCCAAGGGCTCTCGGAAGCCCGTATCATGGGAGAATGGAAAGCCACTACCCTGCCGTTCGCACGCTGGCAGTTCGCTCCTACTCGTCCCCGCACGTCCTTTAATACTACGGCGGTTCGCTCCTAGTCGTCCCGTCCATTCACATTACGGCAGTTCCACTAATCCTAACCCTCCTCCCAAATCCATGGCGTCCCAAATCTCCACGATCGGCGGTGAGTACAAGGTTAGAACCATCACCGGCGATGAGTTCGACGTCATCTACACCCGTTCTTCCGCGACGGTGAAAGGATGCCTTTCTCGCTTCAGACGCATGTTCGAAGACTCAGATGATGAGTGGGTCGCTGGGCTAGATGTTGAGTACACCACAGTCCTGGGACGAGAGAAGGATCTAAAGGACGAAGAGAGGAAGAAGCCCGCCGTGATCCAGGTTTGCGTGCATGACTTATGCTTGGTCTACCACATATGCCATGCCGACGTTGAGTGCCAGGATTTTAAGGACTTCCTCGAGAGCAACCTAGTCAAATTCGTTACTGTAGACTTTGGTAACGACAAAGAAGTCCTGCGTCGGATAGGCCTCGTTGTAGGCAACACCTTCGACCTCCAGAAGAATCGGCTGGTGTCCTCTCGTCAGCCTTCAATGCTGACCCTGGCAGGAGCCATGGTTCATCCTTCGTACGGTAAACTGGAGAAACCTCCATACACGTTTCATCGTCATGCATGGCAGCGGAATGTACTAGATATAGACCACATCCACTACGCTGCAATGGATGGCTACCTTTGCTTCAATATCTACAAGGGTTGGATGAAGAGCAACAGCCAAGTGTGCGGTTCAAGCAAAGAAGTATCGGCCAAGAGGAAGAGGGACAAGGACGAAGTCGAGGACGTGGACGAGGACTCCGAGTAAGGTGGCAGTGTCGTTGCTCATGGTGGTTCTAATGCAGTGTCTACCGGAATAGTTGCAAAGTTTAATTTCAGGTGTGCTTAATTTAATTTGAGGGGTGTGTTGTGCTGAGCCCCCAGCAGAACTATGTTATGTTTCTTCTTGTTACTTTAACTCTTCAGTACGTACATACTAGTATTTCTTACATTTCATCTTTTAGTTGGTATAGTACTACCACTCGTTTCTTCACATTATATACGTACAATATATATGGCCAACATCATATAGCCAGCAGTTTAGTTGTCAAAGAATTTCAGGGTGCTTAGTTTTGTCAAAGAATTCCAGGGTGCTTAGTTTTATTTGAGGGGTGGGTTGTGCTGGACACCATTATTGTGACTAGCCTTTTTAATAGTACTATATGCATAATTTGGCGACGAGCGCTCTCTATATGTACCACCTTTTTTTAATTTCAAGTTTTGCTCCATGGCGCAATCCATCGATACTACTGCTGTACAAAAGTATACATTTTTTAAAAGGCTAGAGGGCGGGGCAGTCTAGCTTGGTCGGTTTCACGAGAGGCGAGGGCCTTTGTGATTTGACGGCTCATTACTGCTGGAAGGCGGGGCCTTGTGATTTGACTGCTCGTATAAATGCGCCGACGACCTGATCGAGGAGGAGCAAAGAACCGTGCGGTATACTCAAGTTTTCCACTGGAGTAGTACTGCGACGGAGGAGCACGAAACACGGCAGCCCAGTGCCATATGGCGATAAAAATGATCTAATTTGCTAGTCATCTCATTGTTAGCATTGTTCTATTCATTCCCGCAAAAAAAACCATTGTTCTATTCATGCCTCGCAGAGAACGTGACACGTGCGGCGAAACACCCGAAGCAAAAGATGAAACACAGGAGCAAAAGAAGAAGGAAGATTATCACCCCAAATGATCTAATTCGCCGCGGAGTCGTAACTGCTTCTTCATCGCCTCCACGACCTCCATCTCCTTGCGCGTCTCCTCCGCCATCTTCTTCATTCTGTCCATGACGCGGGATTTCTCGACGCGAGCCTTCATCATCTGTTCCACGGCCGCATTACGTACCTTGACAGCAGCCGGGTGCTC
This sequence comes from Triticum aestivum, assembly GCF_018294505.1. Classification (NCBI taxonomy): domain Eukaryota; kingdom Viridiplantae; phylum Streptophyta; class Magnoliopsida; order Poales; family Poaceae; genus Triticum; species Triticum aestivum. The sequence goes on along the minus strand of NC_057801.1, from coordinate 114,440,961 downwards.
GATGCGGAGCTTCGCCAACTCCTCCTTCTGTTCCATGACGAGGGCCTGCAGCATCTTCATCGAGGAACTACTATTCTCATGCAGCTTCTTCCAGCCGGCGTTCTTCTCCTTCAACAGGTCGATCTCGTGGCAGAGCTTCGCCTTGTCCTCCTGAAGTCGCAGGATTTCGCCGGTCGCCTTCTTCTCCGAGGCAATGCTCTTCTTCAGCAGCATCACCAAGCCGGCGGTCAACTCCCCCTGCTGATTGAGCTCAGCGGGCATGTCGTCGAGGCTCTCCTTCAGCAACTCCATCAAGCCTTGGATGAACTCCTTCTGCTTATTGAGGTGCTTATTGAGCTGATCGGGCATGCCGTCGAGGGATAACGACTCCAGCTCCGCCGGCTCGGCATGTTCGCCTCCGCGGCTAGGGCGCTCCTGGGAGCCATCGCCTGCCCGTGAGAGATCTTTCGAGGTCTCTGCGTGGCGGCGAGCCCTCTTTTTTTCCGCAGCCTTGGTTGCCGCTCCCTTGTTACGAGTAGTTCTCGACCTAGAGCTCTGCTCACCGGCCATGGCAACGACGGACGAAGAAGAAGCACTTATGAGGAGGAAAGGTAGAGTAATTTTCGGTTAGGTAGTTCCCCTTTTTATAACCTAAGTACTAGCACTAGTACTAATACCTGCATAGTGGGAACACGTTCAGGTTTGGTACGTACTAGTAGGTGTGAGCAGGCTTTCGAATGTGATGGGAACAAGGTAAAGATTAATTGATGGTTTTGGTTTCGAGGCCCGAAACGGCTCCCGATGAGTTTAGCGGAACATAAATTTCAAGTACTACACTGCTCAAATGCGTAAATATTATGTTACTGTCAAAAATTGGCACAAAATACGAAGGAGACCAATGGAAGTACTACTAGCAACCCACGATTTAACTACTCGCATGCGCGCAGTGGAGTAATAATGTCTTTCTTCCGCCCTCACGTCCACTCAATTTGCATGCGCTGTATTAATTGACCATCAATGAAGTGAACGACTTTACACGCGTCAAATTATCACATGGGGTGGATCTTGGTACAAAATTGCGTCCGCCCGTGTACCCGCGTGTGCGTGCGAGGGAATGAGTGCGTGCGTGGCGTGCGTGCACATCTTCGCTTCGTGCATGTACCGCCAGTATGGCTCAGGGAGGACGAGTACATTCTTCTGGAACCAGCAGCACGTCACTGTGATCAATCCACGCAAGGAGGTCGCGACAACGCCTCCACATGTGCCACGTGGCTTCATGAACTGTAAGAGAGACACTGTGTAGCGTGCCATTGGTATTCTAATTTACGTGTTTTGCACATACTCGAAGTACTAGTAAGGTACACGTGCATTGCACGCATCAGATTTTGCAACCAAATTATGAATAAATACCACACTATAGCATGTAAGCTCTGAGTCATATATGCCTGATGTAGCCCTTCGTTTAATTCTTATAGTTCATCTCATTCAAAATCAATTAGTTTTTATAAAAAAGCTAAGAACGCGGGAATAGGAAAAACATGGGATTATAGTGGAATGTCGTCTTGAATCCTACAGGATTGTACGAGTGTTTGATTGTGCATAGAAAAAACGCAGAATTCTTTCAAAGAGGTTTGAGTGGATGGGATGTTTCCTATGAAATCTAGTGCAAATGAATCATATGGAAAAATTCCTATGGTTTACAATCCTACGAATCAAACAACCAAGATAGGAAAAATTCCTAATGATTAGAATCCTCCAAAATTCCTTTGAGAATCCTTTGAATCAAAGAAGCCCTTAATCTATTTTATGATTCATGGAATTGTGCGTTGTAAAGCATAAAGTAAAAACAAATAATGGCAATTCAACTAGAAAAGAAGTTTGGGCAGTTATGATACGGAAGATTCTAGAACAAAAGAGAACCACTGTTGTTTTGAGGTTTGTGCATTATGCTTAAGTTCAACCATGGAGTCTGCTAGATTGTACATGTGGCAAAATCTGGTGGGGGGCTAGAAGATGGTGCGAGGGGCCGAGTGGAGGGAGACTATGAAGGAATGCACAAGTGCGAGATCGATATTTAGAGAGGGGGGGCGAACACGTGCGCTGTTGCACGCAGTGGCGGAGCCATGGAAAATAAATGAGATAGGGGGCCAAGCATTGCTAATCCTTTACGAGGAGGGTCAATTCATGAACTTAAACCATTTTTAGCAACAATTGTCTAATGATCACATTCATATTAGCCTCGATATATAGTGATGTTAGGGGGGGTGCAGGGCCCTTACTGCCCCCTGTCTTCGCCATTGTGCACGCGTCTGAGAGATGAAGCGGAAGGCATGGATGATGAGAGGGGGACGTTGGATATATAATTAATGTGGGTGTATTAGCTATATATATTAATCCTATATAGAGAGGTATAGATTGATCGGTGTGGACGTGGGAAAGAGGGTGAGACCTCACTAGATATATCGATTGATCGGTTTGTGTGGAAAACTACGAAAGACCTAGCTATATACACACATACATAGAGGAACATCGATCGTTGCGCATGCACGCGTGAGAGATAAAGAATGCCCGATATGATGGAGAGGGGGATGTGTGTGGGTGTGTGCCTTCATGGGAGACCGACCTGAAGAAAAAGATTGCATGCGTGCGATGGATAATGCCGACTGGTAGTGTGTATGCATGCATGCACGAGAGAAAGTTAGTGGTACAATTATAAAGAGAAGACTACCGTGTGGGTGTAAAGGAATAGGTGAGGTCATAATCAATGTAAAGTTGAATTCAAATATTTGAATAAGAGATCCTGATGTTTGAAACCCATGCATGCATGAATATAACGGAGATCTGCGCGGTGTGGTTTGGAAACGAGCATGTTGTAATGTATACACATTGAACAAGGTCAGACTGATTTGAATTTGAGATACCGATGGCAGACATCATTTGGCCACGTCGCATCCGTGCATGGACACACTATTCTAATTGGAGATGATGGGCGGCTTTCGCATCACATATCTATATCTATACCCCTATATATATATTATATTTATATTTTTTATATTGTGTGCGGGTAACTTTAACTTTGAAAGATGGTCGTTGGATGAGGCGAATCCGATGGTCCAAAGATGGCAAATTTGAGCACTACTGGCCGTTGGATATCATCTAGATTCCACCAGATTTCGCCACATGTATAATCTAGAAGACTCCATGGTTGAACTTAAGCATAATGCACAAACATCAAAACACAAGCACTTCTTATTTGTTCTAGAATCTTCCGTATCAGAATTGCCCAAATGTTTTTCTACATGATTTGCCATTATTTGTTTTTACTTTATGTCTTACAACGCACAATTCCATGAATCTTAAAATAGATTAGCTTTCTTATAAAAACTAGATGATTTTGAATGAAATGAACTATAAGAATTAAACGAACATCTACATCATGCATATATGACTCAAAGCTTGCATGCTATAATGTGGTATTTATTCATAATTTGGTTGCCAAATCTCATGCGTGCAATGCACGTGTACCTTACTCTAGTCTAAATGGTGTTTGTGTGTGTGTTGTGCGTGTTGAGGTGCAAATTGTCTTTTTTTGGGTACACGTTAAGCTTGTTCTTCCGAAATTTCAAGCCGCGCCTTGTTATGCCGAAAATTCAAGCTAGCGTCTCTGTCTATCGTGCTGCGAAACTCCCGCCTCTTCAACCCGCGCCTTGTTAGCCCGAAATATTTAAGATATATCTTTGTCTCGTTGTGCTCCGACAACTCCCTCCATCTCAACCCGCGCCTTGCTATTCCGAAATTACAACGCGCGCGAAAACTCCCACCTCCTGTGAAATCCCGACACGCGAAATGCCCGTGGTACCCCTGAACCGAAAGAACCGCCTCAAATCGGTGGGGGTACTTTCGTAACTTACCCCACATTTCGGACAAGCGCGTCTCTAAGCCATGGTTCCCCACTGCCATCCCATCCGCCCACCCATTCGTACACCGAGGCCGCGAAAACCCGCGACGAAACCCCACACCCTGCTCCGTCCGCCACCCAGCCGGAGCCTCTTCCCCGACGACGTCGTCCACAGCAACACCTCGACGTCCCTCATCCACCGTACCGGATGAGGATCCGTCGTCGATCTCATCGTCCCGCCGGTTCAGCCACCCCGTCCTCCACCTCCAAGGAGCTGCCCCGATGTTCCCCTCGTCTTTCGCGCCACCTCCATTCCCACACCGCCGTCTTCACCTGCACCACCGGAAGAGCATCATCATCACCGTTTCCTCGGATGAAGCTGCGGCCTAATCGGCGCCACCAAAGAGGTTGTACACTAATCGCCGCATTTTCTTCTTGATTCGATCTCACGGTGCTGCCGGCGCTCGGTCCCGAGCCGACACGGCGCGGCTCCATCCACGGCGGCGTCGCCGGCCACTTCCTCCACGGCGTCGCTCCCTCGGCGGCGACGTCCACATCAGTAGGAGCTGCTGCTGCTTTAGCTCTCGCTCGCGCTGCTGCTCTGCTCTTGCTCTCGGTCCCCTGCCTGGTCTGCTCTTGCTATTGCTCTTGCTCGCGCTGCTGCTCTCGCTCTTGCTCTTGCTTGCGATGCTGCTCCGATTTAGCTACACTTCAGTCGACTGAATCGACTTTTGGGTCAGTCGATTTTCAAGGGGTGGGGGGCTCGCCGGGGTGAAGGAAGAACCAGCCGCAGCGGGGAGGGGGGCTCGCCGGAGAGGTACCCCACTATCTATCTTAGGGTTCAGGATGGGGGCGGTGGTCGCCGGCGGTGGCGGGGCATTGGCGGGGCGGTGGCGTGGGGATCGCCGGAGAAAAAGCTCGGCACGGGGGGGCCTAGAGGGATGGCCGGGGCGGCGGCGGACCGGCGGTGGGGAGTGTTTTCGGGGCGGGCGGGGCGGCGCACCGCCGGCCGCGGGCGGCGGGGGGCTGCTGTTTGGCCGGTGGTGGCTGGCGGCTCAGGGGGGTGGAGGTTGAAGATGAACCGCAGGCCCTTGATTTCGTATCCAACGGCTGCAAAATCGACTGACCAGAGATGAAAAAGTCAGTCGACCGACGTGTAGCCTCACCTTGCTAGTGCGTTCAGTTTCGACAGCAAAATTCAGTTTCGACAGCAAAATTCAGTTTCGACAGTTAAGTTCAGTTTCGACAGTTAAGTTCAGTTTCGACAGTTAAGTTCAGAGATGAGCGGCTGATGTATTTTACATCTAGCACTTTGTGGTTATGTATTTTACGTCATGTATTGGAGATGCTATTAGAATTCCACTCAGGTTAACGTTGTTCGTTGTCTCTCTTGTCCTGCTTCAGCCTCGGCGTCGTACAACTCACCGGAGCTGCTCCAACGACGAAACCCTCCATCACAGCGGAGCAGTACCTCGGGCTCCATCTCCAGACGCCTAAGATCTTCTTCCCCTCCTCCGACAGCCAAGTCAGCCGGAGCATCCTCACCGGCCAACCCAATCACGCTGAGATCGACATGGCTTCGCCAAAGAGGTTGTACACTTGTTGCATCTCTTTTTTACTCTACATGTTATATATATTGTCCACTGAGCACTCGTAGTAACGGGAAATACGATTATTTTATCCTACTATATGACAAGCAGTGAGGTACCAGGCAACTTAGCTATCCGTGATGGACTCTCTTGAACGCCATCATTATTTATCTCTGCGCGTTTGAGCTGTGCATTTGTCGATGGGCCTGGGAGTTGAGCTAGTATGGCAGTGGCCTGGGTCCAAAGTAATAGAAGTAGCACAAAAACATTTTTTTAGTGTAGGATTTTCCTTGCTCAAGCCTGCCTACTAGAATCGCCAGTGCTTGAAAGGAAAAGTGAATGAAAAACATAGGAATTGGAAAGTTTCCTATGGTACTACTTTTCATGAATTTGGTGCAAAGGAATGGAGCAAAGGAAAACTGTAGGATTTGTTCCTTTAGTGTCTCCTTGAAAGAAAAACCGTAGGAATTCTAATTTCCACTTCTCCTCCTTTTCATATTCCTATTCATCAAGCACAAGACTAAGAGATAGTAGCATAATAGCATTATAACCGTACATTTTCTTGTGGTTTGACTTAATCTCACCATGCTTTTTTGCATCCTGTGATCTTCCAATTGTTGTGAATCAAACACCCAGATTGGCAGAAATCCTGTGTTTTTAAATTCTCTGTTTTGCACGTGCATTCCTATCCTATTCCTGTCTATTTCCTATCCCTGCATTGTTAGAATCCTCAAATTCAAACAAGCCCTTACTCAATTACTTCTGTTACAGATATGTGTCAAAGAAAACCTTGTGTGGTTTGTCCTGCTCCTGCGGCGCTGTGTTCCACCCCAGCTCAGCTGCTCCAACGACGGAAGGGTTCACCACAGCAGGGATCCGCTCTCCAGACTGTCTTTCGCCGCCTCAGATCTTCTTCCCCGCCGCCGGCAGCCACGACAACTGCATTACCATCATCAACTGAGCAGATGACCTTGAGGACTACACGGGTCCGCAAGAGAGGTCGCACTCTTCCGTGTCTGCTTACGTTATGCGTCGCTTAATATGATGACATGCTACATTATCGTCGTGTTCACCTATTAGACTCCGAGTCAGGTCCAAACTAATGCTGAAACTTGAGTTTTTAAATGGTTGTGGGGTACATATTGGGGCAGCAATCAGTACTATCTGTCTACTATCTGGTTAATCTCCGGTGTCTACTATGAGTTTCATGTTGGGTGCAAACAAACATTAAAGGAGCCATTATCTGTATTTTTTAACTAAAGCTATTATCTGCCTGCTATCATTGGTTTTGGGTCTATCCACAGTTTGCTACCATCACTCTGGATTTGTGCATGCACTCCTTACATAATCTCACTATGTTTTATTCCTATGCATGCCAGTTATTGTACACAATGGAACTGATCATGTAGAGCAAAAGAGACGAGCCTTGCGTGGCAATAAAATTTCATGCAGACGTCGTTCCATGGTGGGCGCAAAGGCAGCCCCCCTCCACCCATTTCGGATCGTAATCAAGAGGAAGATAACTGTTCTGAGGGGGATTCAGAAGGAGAAGACCACTCCTATTTACCCCATGAGGTCTTCGCTCTAACTTGGCATGCTGATGTTGGTAATATCATGCATATGGTGCCTTGCATTGCTTACTGTATACATTAAAGATGTCATCTGCTTAGTTTAGACATGCTTTGTGTCAATGCCATCTGTTTAGTTTCTTTATCGTATATGTGAATCATGCAATGCCATCTTGTCTAGCCAGGCATCATATATGTGAATTTTGCAATGCCACCCTGGTTAGCCAGTCATCTTATATGTGAATTATATCATGCCATCATTTTTTATTACGTGTTAAATTTGTCAACAATTTTAGTACATTCAATTACTCTTCCTGTGCATCAGCCATTCGGCACGGTCATGGAAAAATCTGGAGTGGAAACAAGGTCTTCAGAGCAGACAATGCTATCTGACGAAGCGCATGTCTTGCTGGTTACCGATAGCTCCTCAGAGGAGGATTCAGAGACAGATGACCAGTCATATTTCCCCCCCGAGGTGCATGCCCTAACTTGGCAGGGTTATGTTGCTCATATCGTGCGTATGGTATCTTGCATTGCTATGTCATTTGCTTAGTTTAGACATGCTTTGTGTGAATGCCACCTGTTTAGTGTCTAATTACCATATATGTGAATTATGCAATGCCATCTTGTTGCAAGACATTATATATGTGAATTATGCAATGTTATCTTGTTGCAAGGCATTATGTATGTGAATTATGCAATGCCATGCTGTTTAGGCAAGCGTCATATATGTGAATTATATCATGCCGTCCTTTTTTTGTATTTCTCATTGCTTTTGTCGACAATGTTTGTATATTCAACTGCTCTTCCTGTGCATCAGCCATTTGAATTGGTGATGGAGAAATCTGGAGTGAAAACAAGGTCTTCAGAGCAGACAATGCTACCTGCTGAAGCAGATATCTTGCTGGTTACAGATAGCTCTTCAGAGGAGGATTCAGAGGCAGATGACCAGTCCTATTATCCCCCTGAGGTGTATGCTCAAACTTGGCAGGGTTATATTACTCATATAATGCATATGTTGTATTGCAATGCTTAGTTTTTACATCATATACACAATATTGAATGCCATCTCCTTAGTTGACACATCATATATGCGATTGCCCTCTGCTCACTTCCTTAGTATATAAATCATATATTTGAATTATGTCATGCCATGATGTTTACATAGACAGCATGTATCTGAATTATGGCATGCCAACCCATTTTCTAAAGACATAATATAGTTATATCATCTCATCCTGTTTACATAGTCATCATATTTTAAATTATGTCATTCTATCCGTGAATTATATCATGCCATCATGTTTCCATCGACGGCATGTTTGTGATTTATGGCATGCCAACCACTTTAATAGACACATCGTATAGTTATATCATGTCATCCTGTTTACATAGTCATCATATTTTGAAGTATGTCATTCTATCCTGTTTAGTTAGCCATCATACATGTGAAATTGTGTCATGCTATCCTGTTTAATTAGCCATCATATATGTGAAATTATGTCCTGCTATTCTGTTTGCTTAGACAACATAAATGTGAATTATTTCATGCCCTGTTTTCTTCCCTACTATCCATTGCACCTGTCTATCTTACAATGTCTGTACATTCAATTACTTTTCTTGTTTATCAGCCATTTCAATTGGAGGGAGTGATGGCAGTATCTGTGGGAGTAAAAACACGGTCTTCAGAAAAGATCGTGCTACCTGTCGATGCAGATAGAACCACGGTTGTACTTGCCCAAGAACCAGCCCCACCACACATAACCCACACTCATGCAGATTGTACCCCTACCCAGTTGGACAGAGAACCAGCTACACCCCTTCTAACCCCAACCCCAGCAGATAGACACCCAGTTCCCATTGACACAGCACCGTCTCCACCACAGAGCACCCAAACACGAGCAGTTAGTAAGGCAACTGCAGTGCCCAAATCACGAGGACCACCACTCCGAACCCGAAGTCAACGCTTAAAGCAGAAGAAGAATTGTTCTCAGGTCAGGTTCCGTAGCTATGGTTCATACTACTTTGCTCTTGCATCACTGTATTTACTGATACCAACTAATTTCAAATTTGAAGGATGCAATTGAAACTCCAATGGCGCAACAGGTATGTTTTAAACCTGTTTCTTCAACGTGTTTGGCTGTTTGCTGTTGTAACTTGCTCTATGTTGATTTCAGTTTTAATTGAATAAACAGTTATGTTCTCATGCCATGCACATTACAAGTGTTGTTATTGCTGTGTAGTTTCCCACACTTATATTCTGTCTATGCTGCTTTGTCTTAAATAGATATGATTCGAACTGTATCTATCTTGATTTGGCAACATAAACTAGAATGATATAGACCATACAGTGACCATACTACATAGATATATGTTTGTTTCATGCTATTATCCTGTCCACCTTACTACTGAACTGGTTTACCAAAATGAGTTTCATATACTACATTGTAAACCTGAGATGTGTTTGTTTGTTTCTCTTTTAGAACGCGGATAAAATATTGGAGAAGAGTACCCTGTTATGCAATGGTAAAGGAAGTAATGCAGATAAGGTTCAAGATAGTGAGACATCCCTGTTGGTCTCCAAGAAAGCTGATAAAAACTATATTGAAGACACTGAGACAACCCCAAAGTCCTGTCTTGATGTAGTGTTCGAGTTACTGGCTACCACTGCTGGCACCAGCTCTTCGAACTCGTTGCCTGAATCAGTTCGGCTTCTTGAGTCTCAACTTCAAGTTGAAAGACATCGATCAGATGTTATGCGACAGGAAGCCGAAGGACTGAGGAAGTCCCTGCAGAATTCAGATGCATACTTTCTGGTGCAACAGCAAGTGCTGGAGGACTTAAGCGCGAAACAAGAGAAAGTTAATAAGCTTGCTAAGCATCTTGCCAGCATTATGGGTACCCAGGATATTGTTTCTTGAGCTCTTCTGAAGTGGTTTCAGTTCTGGACTTGTTTTGCTGCGGCATTTATATGCTGCTGTGTTCCCTATATTTGCACTGGTGGCGAACTTTGATGCCCAGTGGATGTAATATGTGTAATAGCCTTGATAGCCTAGTGTAAGTTGCTTGCTTATTTATTTCCTTGTTGTCTTGTTTATTTGTTTGCTTGTAGTCAGTGCAGTTCTTTTTCTGCGGTTTGCTAGTGGCTGCAATAACCTATTTTTTAAAACTAGGCCACAATAACCATGGGCTAATATTTATTGTAGTGACACTGGGCCTCCTACGAGCCGTAGAAACAGTGGGCCTTCTATGGGCCGTATAAACAGTGGGCCTTCTACGGGCCGTAGAAACAGTGGGCCTTCTACGGGCCGTAGAAACAATGGGCCTTCTACGGGTCGTATCATCAATGGGCCTTATACGGGCAGTATGATCGATTGGCCAAATATGGGCCAATAACAGGCCGCAATATGGCCGTAAACGGGATAGAGTTGGAATCGTCCGTTCATGGGCCAACCATAACGGGCCATCCTTAATAGACCGTATTTGATGATGCTATGAAAACGGCCCAACGTATTAACGGACCACAAACGGGCCGACTGTAACCATGGGCTGAATTTGGCCCACAAGCAGAAAATGACAGTAACGGGCCGTAAGTAAATGAATGCTGGAAATGAGCCCAAGAATAAATGGGCTCTGAGAAGGCCGAAAGATAACATGGGCTGGAAATGACCCAACGGAATAACGGGCCATTAATGGGTATAAAGTGATACACTGTTCTTTACGGGCCAGTTTCACCACGGGTTGTTAATGGGTGTAAAATGACGCACTGTTCATTATGGGCCAGTTTCACCACGAGCCGTTAATAGGCCAAGAGTTACATAGGGCCTCATATGGGCCGAAACACGTCATGGGTCATACATGGGCCAGAATTGAAAACGGGCTGGAATCATATTGGATGGCCCAGATGACGCTACTGGGCCTATTTTAAATAGGGCGTAACGGGCCTTGGGTTAGCGGGCTGTAAATGGGCTATATGCGAACATGCCGTTAACAGGCTTTCCATGGGCCGGCCCACTGAAAGGATCGATAAGAGGTGTCTAGAGGGGGAGGGGGGTTATTAGACACTAGGTGGTAAAAGTAGCAGTTTTTAAATTCTTTAAGTTTAAGTGGAGTTTTGGCACAAGTTTAACAATCACAATACATATCAAGCAAGCATGCAAAGAGTATATGAGAAGCGGAAAGTAAAGCATGCAACTTGCAAGAATGTAAAGGGAAGGGTTTGGAGAATTCAAACGCAATTTGGAGACACGGTGATTTTTGAGCCGTGGTTCCGATAGGTGGTGATATCGTACATCCACGTTGATGGATACTTCAACCCACGAAGGGTAATGGCTGCGCGAGTCCACGGAGGGCTCCACCCAAGAAGGGTCCACGAAGAAGCAACCTTGTCTATCCCACCATGGCCGTCGCCCACGAAGGACTTGCCTCACTAGTGGTAGATCTTCACGAAGTAGGCGATCTCCTTGCCCTTACAAACTCCTTGGTTCAACTCCACAATCTTGTCAGAGGCTCCCAAGTGACACCTAGCCAATCTAGGAGACACCACTCTCCAAGAAGTAACAAATGGTGTGTTGATGATGAACTCCTTGCTCTTGTGCTTCAAATGATAGTCTCCCCAACACTCAACTCTCTCTCACAGGATTTGGATTTGGTGGAAAGAAGATTTGAGTGGAAAGCAACTTGGGGAAGGCTAGAGATCAAGATTCATATGTAGGAATGGAATATCTTGGTCTCAACACATGAGTAGGTGGTTCTCTCTTAGAAAATATAAGTTGGAAGTGTAGGTTCATTCTGATGGCTCTCTCCACGAATGAAGAGGAGGTGGAGGGGTATATATAGCTTCCACACAAAAACTAACTGTTACACACAATTTACCAATCTCGGTGGGAACGAACTGAGAAACTCGGTCTGACCGATTCAGCAAATCTATTGACCGTTAGGATTTTCGGTGGGACCAACATGCAGCTCGGTAGGACTGATATGGTTAGATTAGGGCATAACGTAATCTCGGTGAGACCGATTACACAAACTTGATAGGACCGATTTTGGTAATAAGCTAACCAGAGAGTTGATTAGGCAAACTCGGTAGGACCGATTACACAAACTCGGTAGGACCGATTTGGTAAGAAGTTAACCAGAGAGTTTGCATTGTAATCTCAGTAGTACCGATTGCTCAAACTCGGTGAGACCGATTTTGGTAATGGACATACACAGAGAGATTACAATCCCATCTCGGTGAGACCGAGATCCCTATCGGTGAGACCGATTTGCCTAGGGTTTGTGGCAGTGGCTAAGACATCTGAACTCGGTGGCGCCGGATGGAAAGAATCGGTGAGGCCGAGTTAGACTTTTGGTTTAGGACATATGTGGATGTGAGAAAGTAGTTGAGGGCTTTGGAGCATATCACTAAGCACTTTGAGCAAGTAAGCCATTAAGCAAGACCTTATCCCCTCTTGATAGTATTGGCTTTTCCTATAGACTCAATGTGATCTTGGATCACTAAAATAGAAAATGTAGAGTCTTGTGCTTGAAGCTTGAACCAATCCTTTGTCCTTAGCATCTTGAAGGGGTTCCACATCCTTTAGTCCATGCCACTTCATTGTTGAACTTATCTGAAACATACTAGGTAAAAGTGTTAGTCCAACACGAGATATGTTGACATTAATTACCAAAACCACCCAGGGAGCACTTGTGCTTTCAATCTCCCCCTTTTTGGTAATTGATGACAACATACATTAAAGCTTTAGATAGAGATAGAGAGAATAACAAGTAAAGCTTTGGAAAGACATGTAACATGCATAGGCTCCCCCTACATGTATGCAATCATGTGAATATGGAATATAGAAGCATGTGAGAGCATAACCATGATAGAGTAGGAAATGTGTTACATGTATCTTTGCTGTGTGCATCAGAGCCAAAAGGTGTGGATATGGGAAACGTACCTTCATGCTCATGAGTCCTTCTTGCAAACAATATGTACACCAGCAAGAATTCCTCATATACATGATTGTGATGCATATAATTACCTTGTGGTCTTGAGTTGGCTTGGGATGGAATGAACCTATAAAAATAAGGTTAGACAACATAGATACACCTACTAGCCAGAGCAAACAAAAGCAACCACAAGAGTACCAAGACTGGGATGACATGTAGAGAATGAGTACTGAGTACCACATTGGATATCGACATGTCCCTAGAGGTAAAGATGTGCAATGAATTTAAAGATTCTTTCCCTTAGAAGTCTTGCTCCCCCTGAATCTAGCATGGGATATTGGGAGAAGATAGGGAACAGAAAATCAAAGATCAAAGAAACAAATGAACAGAGCTAATGCAAATGAGCACATATGAACATGTCTTTCCCTTTTAGAAGACATGTAACATATCTCCTCTTGAACACTAAGCATCTGGGATCCTTGAATATTACTCTCCCCTTGAGTATTCTCTCCCCCTAGAGATATGATAAAGTATTGATGTGATATCTCTTTATAGATAAAGTTTTGATGTGATCTCTCTCCCCCCCTTTGACATCAATTTTCAAGAAGGGTCTTCTGGATTTGTTGTCACATGGGTTTGGTCCTTGAGTCACAGATCAAAGCAGCAAGAAAATTGTGATGCTGGTAGAGGACAAGATTCATTGAGTGGAGCTGGATCAAAAGTAATACAGGAATAAATGAAAAAATGTTTTTCCTGTAGTGAAATTGGTGGCACTGAGTAGTATGCTACGGTTGTACCGAAAGAATTTGGTTGGTCCGAAAACAATAAACCGGTGTGACCGAGTTCATCACAAAGAAAACACTTGTCACCTCAGCTCACTAGATAAGTAAGATCTCACAAGGATTTGCAAGGAATTAACTGAATGATTTGCAATGAATTTGATGCAGGGAATGCAGAACAGAACAGAAAAGAAATGAAATCTAGATGAAGTTTTTTTTGAAAGGGGAAACGGATATGCATGAGACAAAGCAAGAGCTCAGAAAAGAACACAAGAGAACTTCATCTAGAAATGGTCGGCGACAAAGTAACCTATGTTAGAGTATATTGACTTAGGAGTCAAGTGAGAACACTTGATCATAGGTTATACTCATCGTTTAAGCTCAAAATGGGGTTACCATTTTTCGTTTGAGCTTCTTGATGTATTCACATCTTGTCGAGTTGCTTTGACTCATGTCTTGGAGTAAAGCTTCTCTAAGATGGAATAACATACCTTGGGTGGTGATGTTGATCATGATCATGTAGTTGAACTTGTGTGGGTTGCTCAAGGTTGATGTAGCTCATCAAGAGTTGGGAGCACCACTTGGAATTTGAGTTCATATACCTACATGGGTTAGTTTTTGCAAGGAAGAGCAGTTGTGTATCCAAAATAACAATCATGAATTTCAACATAGAATTTGTCAAAGGATATGTTTGAATGGTTCCATGCTTCCTTGTCTTCAACCACCGTTGTGTAGAGACTTGGTGATGTAGAGATTGCTCAAGATGTGAGTGTGTTGCAATCTCATAGACTTAGATTCATCCAAGTACCTACAAGGGTTAGATAACATGCAAGGTGAAAATATATCCAAGACATAAGCTAGTCATCATAAGAGAAATGTCAAGGATTAGTCATAGGCTCATGCCTTGCATGTATCAAATGGAGTTCCTACTCCAAGTTTAAAGCATCAATGATGTTCAATTCACCTCTTAACCTGCAAAACACTTTCTCATCAAGTGGTTTAGTGAATATATCCACTAATTGCTTTTCAGTGCGAACATGCTTAAGATTAATGTCCCCTTTGGCAACATGATCTCGAATGAAGTGATGACGAACTTCAATATGCTTAGTTTGAGAGTGTTGCACGGGATTGTGAGAAATCTTGATAGCACTGTCATTGTCACAAAGTAATGGAACATGTTTCACATATATCCCATAGTCTTTAAGAGTTTGGGTCATCCAAAGTAATTGAGCACAACATGAACCAGCGGCAACGTATTCCGCTTCGGCAGTGGATAAGGATATCGAGTTTTGCTTCTTGGAAGACCAAGACACAAGAGATCTACCAAGGAATTGACAAGTACCCGAAGTGGACTTTCTATCAACCTTGTCACCGGCATAGTCCGAGTCGGAGTAGCCAACAAGATCGAAAGAGGCCCTCTTAGGATACCAAATGCCAAAATTTGGTGTATGAATTAAATATCTCACTATCCTTTTCATGGCCTTAAGATGACATTCTTTAGGAGCAGCTTGATATCGTGCACACATGGACACACTTAGCATGATATCGGGACGTGAAGCACATAGATATAACAATGAACCAATCATAGAGCGATAAACCTTTTGATCGACCAGTTCACCATCTTTGGTCAAATCAAGATGTCCACTAGTAGGCATGGGTGTAGTCATACCTTTGCATTCTTGCATATTGAACTTCTTGAATAAGTCCTTGGTGTACTTTGTTTGAGAGACAAAAGTACCTTCCTTAGTTTGCTTGATTTGCAACCCAAGAAAGAATTTGAGTTCACTCATCATAGACATCTCAAACTTCTCCGACATTAGCTTTCCAAACTTGTCACTAAAATGAGGGTTAGTTGATCCAAATATAATATCATCAACATAAATTTGGCATACAAATAGTTCTCCATTGACCCTCTTAGTAAAAAGTGTAGAATCTATTTTTCCAATTTCAAAGCCTTTTTCAATAAGGAACTTGGTCAAGCATTTATACCAAGCTCTAGGAGCTTGTTTAAGACCATAAAGAGCTTTGTGCAGTTTGTAAACATGATTAGGTTTCTTAGGATTAACAAAGCCGGGAGGTTGTTTGACATAAACTTCCTCCTCTATTTCACCATTCAGAAAAGCACGTGTAATGTCCATTTGGTATAAGGTGATATCATGGTGATTGGCATAGGCAAGTAAGATGCGAATGGACTCAAGTCTAGCAACGGGAGCATAAGTCTCACCATAGTCCATACCTTCAACTTGTGTGTAGCCTTGGGCGATGAGACGTGCTTTGTTGTGAACTACTTGTCCATCTTCACCTTGCTTGTTGTGAAACACCCATTTGGTACCGATGATGTTGTGGTTGTTGTCGGGCTTCTCAACTAATGTCCACACTTGATTCCTCTCAAAGTTGTGTAGCTCTTCATGCATAGCATTTATCCAATCCAGATCTTCCAATGGTTCTTGAACCTTCATAGGTTCAATGCTAGAGATGAATGAATAGTGTTCACAAAAGTTAGTTAAACGAGTTTTTGAGCAAGTGATTCTCCCGGTTTGGATATCGTTGTAGATTTGCTCGACGGGATGGTCTTTAGCAATTCTTGCTTGAACTCGTGAAAGCTTTTTCTTGGGTCTTGGTTGAACATCTTCTTCATCTTGTTCTTCTTCTTGGTCTTCTTCATTGTTGGCATTGTCGTTCTCTTGTCGCGATGGAGAAGGAGGTTGTTGACGTTCTTGGTGTACTTCCTCGTTTTCTTCATCTTGGTGTGTCCCACTTGTGGATGCTTCCGTGTCAACTCTTGGTTCACCTTGTCGTGAAGTAGAAGCTTCCACTTGGACGGACGAGGTACTCTCCTTCACCTCCGTTGGATGAACCTTGCCAATAGACAAGTCTTGGATCGCTTCCGAGGGGTCTTTCTCTCCTACATCAATTGGCAATTGCTCTACTTGCGAGCCGTTAGATTCATCAAATTTCACATCTACCGTCTCTTCAACCTTTCGAGTGAAATTATTGTAGACACGGTAAGTGTGAGAGTTTGAGCCATAACCAAGTAGGAAACCTTCATGAGACTTAGGAGCAAATTTAGAACGACGATGCTTATCAAGAATGTAGCACTTTGAGCCGAATACTCGAAAGTATCCAACTTGGGGTTTGTTACCGGTGAGGAGCTCGTATGCCGTCTTGCAGAGTAGCTTGTGAAGATACAAGCGATTTGTTGCATGACAAGCTGTCTCAACCGCTTCTGCCCAAAAGTGCTTCGGCGTCTTGTACTCATCAAGCATCGTTCGCGCCATTTCGATGAGCGTCCGGTTCTTCCTCTCAACAACTCCATTTTGTTGAGGTGTGTACGTAGCCGAGAACTCATGTGAAATCCCTTCTTCGTCAAGAAAGGTGTCCACATTTGCGTTCTTGAACTCCGTTCCGTTGTCGCTGCGAACCTTCTTGATCTTCACTTCAAATTGATTTTGGGCCTTCCAAGAGAAGTTTTTGAAGATCTTTTGGACCTACGATTTGTCATCGAGAAAGAACACCCATGTAAATCTTGAAAAATCATCAACTATAACGAGACCAAAAGAATTTCCACCGAGACTCTTGTAAGCGTTGGGACCAAAAAGATCCATGTGAAGTAGCTCGAGTGGCCTCCTTGTGGTCATGATGTTCTTCACGGGATGCCTTCCTCCAACCTGTTTACCTGCTCAACAAGCGCTGCAAAGTCTATCCTTATCAAATATGACATCTTTAACACCAAGGATATGATTTCCTTTAATAAGCTTGTCAAGGTTTCGCATACCAACATGACCTAATCGTCTATGCCATAACCAACTTTAGAAGATTTAGCAATAAAGCAAGTTCTAGGTTGAGCCTTTTTAGTGAAATCAACAATGTAAAGATCACCTCTACATATACCGATAAAGACCATTTTATGATTATCTCTACGAAACACTTGTCCATCTACTTCAGTGAATGGGACATTGAAACCGAAATCAGCAAGTCTAGATACTGAAAGTAAGTTGTAGCCAAGAGATTCAACGAGCATAACATTTTGAATGGAGCTATCATGTTAGATGGCCACCTTACCGAGGCCAACCACCTTACCCTTTGAGTTGTCACCGAAAGTGACATACTTTCGAGGACCATCATTTTCAGCAAGCTCACGAAACATATCTTTATCTCCGGTCATGTGATCGGTACACCCACTATCAAGAACCCATTCCTTTCCTCCTGCCATATATCCCCGAAGGTTTTCCATCAGACCAAATTGTCTCATTGCATCATCAAGATCAAAGTCACTATCATCATCCTCATCATAGTATCCATGTTCATCATCGTCATGTGGTGGATCAAATCCTAGAGAGGGTGATTCGTTAGAGTGAGTTTGACAATGATCTTGTTTCTGATTTTTAGTAGCTTCGGAAATAATATCGCTAATGATTCCAACATTTCCTTTGGCACGCATAAGATTTGTAAGTTCAAATAGACAATCACCAAACATAGGATCACTGGAATTCATCTTACTCAAGGCAATAGACTTATGGAGAATTTCATCTAGATTTTTCAAGGAATAGTCTGGAAATCATTCGTCAAGAAATTTCCATATAGTGTAGGCACACTCAAGAGTAGGCAAGTTTCCAATCAAGTTTCTAGGCAAGCCTCTAGTGATAAGATTAACAGTTCTAAGATTCCTGATCATGTCAATTGACTCATCAAGGGTAGGATGCATAGGATCAACATGAGGTGCACAAGGGCTAGTGATGTACTTGTTCAAATGATATTGATTGAAAATCATAAGCATCTCATTTTTCCACTCATGAAAATACTCCCCATCAAGTATAGGCACTCTATGTCTAAGAATCCCCAAAGTAGACTCATCTATCTTCCTCCAATGGTGATTAAACCAAAGCAATGGAGACCAAAGCTCTGATACCAATTGAAAGGATCGAGAAGAGGTGTCTAGAGGGGGGTGATTAGACACTAGGTGCTGAAAGTAGCAGTTTTTAAATTCTTTAAGTTTAAGTGGAGTTTTGGCACAAGTTTAACAATCACAATACATATCAAGCAAGCATGCAAAGAGTATATGAGCAGCGGAAAGTAAAGCATGCAACTTGCAACAATGTAAAGGGAAGGGTTTGGAGAATTCAAACGCAATTTGGAGACACGGTGATTTTTGAGCCGTGGTTCCGATAGGTGGTGCTATCGTACATCCACGTTGATGGAGACTTTAACCCACGAAGGGTAATGGCTGCGCGAGTCCACGGAGGGCTCCACCCAAGCATTGTCCACGAAGAAGCAACCTTGTCTATCCCACCATGGCCGTCGCCCACGAAGGACTTGCCTCACTAGCGGTAGATCTTCACGAAGTACGCGATCTCCTTGCCCTTACAAACTCCTTGGTTCAACTCCACAATCTTGTCGGAGGCTCCCAAGTGACACCTAGCCAATCTAGGAGACACCACTCTCCAAGAAGTAACAAATGGTGTGTTGATGATGAACTCCTTGCTCTTGTGCTTCAAATGATAGTCTCCCCAACACTCAACTCTCTCTCACAGGATTTAGATTTGGTGGAAAGAAGATTGGAGTGGAAAGCAACTTGGGGAAGGCTAGAGATCAAGATTCATATGGTAGGAATGGAATATCTTGGTCTCAACACATGAGTAGGTGGTTCTCTCTCAGAAAATATAAGTTGGAAGTGTAGGTTCATTCTGGTGGCTCTCTCCATGAATAAAGAGGAGGTGGAGGGGTATATATAGCCTCCACACAAAAACTAACTGTTACACACAATTTACCAATCTTGGTGGGACCGAATTGAGAAACTCGGTCTGACCGATTTAGCAAATCTAGTGACCGTTAGGATATTCGGCGGGACCAACATGCAACTCGGTAGGACCGATATGGCTAGGTTAGGGCATAACGTAATCTCGGTGACCGATTTTGGTAATAAGCTAACCAGAGAGTTGGTCAGGCAAACTCGGTAGGACCAATTTTGGTAATAAGTTAACCAGAGAGTTTGCATTGTAATCTCGGTAGTACCGATTGCTCAAACTCGGTGAGACCGATTTTGGTAATGGACATACACAGAGAGATTACAATCCCATCTCGGTGAGGCCGAGATCCCTATCGGCGAGACGGATTTGCCTAGGGTTTGTGGCAGTGGCTAAGACATCTGAACTCGGTGGCGCCAAATGGAAAGAATCGGTGGGGCCGAGTTAGACTTTTGGTTTAGGACATATGTGGATGTGAGAAAGTAGTTGAGGGATTTGGAGCATATCACTAAGCACTTTGAGCAAGTAAGCCATTAAGCAACACCTCATCCCCTCTTGATAGTATTGGCTTTTCCTATAGACTCAATGTGATCTTGGATCACTAAAATAGAAAATGTAGAGTCTTGTGCTTGAAGCTTGAGCCAATCCTTTGTCCTTAGCATCTTGAAGGGGTTCCACATCCTTTAGTCCATGCCACTTCATTGTTGAACTTATCTGAAACATACTAGGTAAAAGTGTTAGTCCAACACGAGATATGTTGACATTAATTACCAAAACCACCCAGGGAGCACTTGTGCTTTCACTCGCCACCTTTTGACCAACTCAAACGGGCTGGCCTTTTCATAGGAATGGGCCTCTGTTGGGCCATGCCATGTGTCGACGTATTATAGGCGCCTTCTGTCTAGTGAGTGGATGACATCTGTCCCAGCGATGAGCCGACACGTGTTTCCTCCAGCCAATGATGATTTTACACGTGGAAAATCCCCATTGGTCGGGGCTGTTAACGGGTTATCGGATCCAAAACCTGACCCGATAGCTTAACGGCGTTCCATTACGGTGGATGCCACGTGTCGGTAACCCTTGACGAAAGCACTTCTGTGACGCGCGATTTATCATCATGGAAGTGGACACTTCCATGATGATAATTTTGGTAATGTCATGGAACACTTCTACGACAGCACATGTATGACTATCTTGATTCTGTCATAAAATCGTCATGGATGTACATGCATGACAGAAAATGCGACCTACTGTGACAAACACGTATCATCATGGAAGTGTATTTTTTTGTAGTGCAGGTTCGGGCCACCTTGCGGTGTAATAACGTACTCCTGCTTTGTGGTGGATTAGCCTCGCGAGGGGCAGAGGATGAACTAGTACAAGTGGAAGAACAACCTCAGGAGGCGTGTTCTCATGATGAGCTCTTGGGGATTCGATGAGCTGATCACCCGATGAGTCGACCGATCGATTTCTATGGTGATGGCTAGGCTATATTTATAGTGGCCTTGATCCTCTTCCTCCAAAACTTAGGCGGGAAGGGATCCCACAACGGCCAACTTTGAAAGGGGACAAGAAGTACATCTGATCCTGGCGAAAGGTGGTCTTTGCCTACAAAGCTTCTGATTGTGATGTCGTGGTGGGCTCGGTGATGACATCCATCCCGCCGTTCTGGCAGTCCTGGTCTCATTGCACGCAAATGGCAACCTTTGATTGATTCTATGGGACTCCACACCTGCGCTTGCCTCCTTTGCACCAAAGAGGAAACCTGCCGCTCTACGTCCGCTGGCACGCACCTGGCCTTGGTCGTCATGGCTGATGTCATTTCAGCCTCGTGAGGCTGGGTCTTGCATAGAAATCTCCACTCCGTCAGGAGGCCAACTGAGGAGGCCGCTTCCTCAGGAGGTCTTGATGTCGTCCGCCTTGCGAGGCTTGGCCCCTCACGAGGGTCTTGCCTTGTTGTGGTTGAAGATGGGCTGTACCAGGCTGTCGGTGGAGCCATGCCATGGGCCGCAGGCAGGCAGGTCTGGGTACCCTGGTTCCCAGAACGCCGATAGACCCCGCTTCCACGGGAGGGTAGGACAAAAGATGTCATGCAAGGTCTTTATATAAGCATGTATGACTATTTACCGAGTACATGCCTATATTATATTTATGAACTGGAGCTAGTGCCATACCACCCTAGGTTATGACTGCCTCATGATGAATATCATTTATCGAATCGCCGATCCATTGCCTATGATTTTCTACATATTGTTCTTGCTAAGTTACTATCGCTAATTGTGGCAACTCGGCTTAGAGCAACCGGTTTACCATGCATTGCCAGCCCAGAGACCTTGTCTTTTGGCAACACACAACAACTTGGTACAGAAAAACAACCGCTTTATTGATGCTAGCGGACCAGAGTTTATATTACAACAGTTAGCGAGGCCAAGCGGCACACACGGTGCGACTGAACAATATGTACATTATTTAGTGAACATAAAGGGGCCTCGATCATGACAACTACGCGGCAGCGGAACAACATCGTAGCAGAACTCCATAGCACAGGGACACCGACATGGACACAATCTTGACTCGAACAGCTCTCCTTTCCAATTGGACTTTCCTGAAATTTGGCATGACATGCCAGGTGAGTACATTGAATGTACTTGCAAGCTCACAACAAGCATAAACATAATGACAAACAATATCATGACAATTAACCAATTAATAACAATGCAACAATATATCCAACATGCCGTGACCATGCTCTTGTGATAATCGTCCCTCGGACTGGCTTACCGAACGTGATCGTTTTCGGATCACAAACGTGTTAAACCCAGAGACAATCTCGTGATCCTTACGGCGATCACAACCACAACCAATAAATGGCCCGTGATCCTTACAGCGATCACAACCACGACCAAAAAATGGCGCGTGATCCTTAAGGCGATCACAACCATGACCAATAAATGGCCCGTGATCCTTATGGCAATCACAATCATGACCAATAAATGGCCCATGATCCTTACGGCGATCACAACCACGACCACATCTGGTCCAACTCAACACGATGGCCTTTCCGCCACCACCACAATGCAAACTTCATACTTAGTGTGCAAAATTCATTATATGTTGACCCATGGTGTGACCTACTTTCTAGCGTGTCCTTAACCATGGACTCGGCTATCGATAGATTAATACACTCTGCAGAGGTAGCGCGCTGGACCCACACCATGAAACCCATGGCTTCACACTCCCATTCAGGTGGACCAACGACATTCCAACGAAACCACTCCATTGCCATGACACTCTCCCGGCCACTCCGACTCAATCCCCATCGGGATAGTCCTGGGTGGCCCCGTGTCTACCAAAGACACAACGACCACCATCGTGGCCACGATCCACTCTGGGACCCGGTACCAAAAACTTAACAATGGGCTCACAAGGTTATGCCTGCTTACCGGGCGAGTGTATAGCACGCCCATAACCTTCCCTAGATGGAGGTATCGACCAGAGGCATGACAATGAAATGAATAAAGGCCATCCCATACCAGCAAGTGTGGTTGCACAGAGAAAGACTCGATTCAACGGCACCACGACCCGGTCAACAACATATTCAAGTTGAGTTATTACCAGGTTCAACTTAAAGTGAAAGTAACCGGCATCATAATGCCATGACATGCATCACCAACATATGCATCACATATCAACGAAAATAACAAAGTCAACTACACTCTCATTGAGCAATCAACAACTCATGATACTCTTCTGGTTAAGATCAAGTCTCACTTCAACTAGAATCTTTTCTAGCAAATTTATCATTTTTTACTAATGCAAAATAATCTCACTAACTATTTATTTCCATAGCCATATTATCTTCTCATCACCCATAACTAAATCATTGTTAGCTTACTAACTAGGTTCACTACAAACTTTCTGTAAATCAAGCATATTTACTGTAACAAGCATCTAACAGAATATAATTAACATATTAATAATTTAAATGCATGAATAATCATTTATTCAAGTAGGAAAATCACAAATATTGAAGTGGCACTATGAAAATGTTGTTGTGGCTTGCCTTAGTGCAGATGAGGTTCAGAAACCTCCTGGTGATCCTCAAGACAAGCCCGCTCTTCTGAAAAAAAAGAAAACATCAAGAAACCTTCTAAAATTCACCAGAAAATCTATACAGCAGGGGAAAATCCCATCTTTGTTGGGCTGCTAGATTTTTGGACAAAGAACACAATGCAAAAAGAATCATTGCATTTGGACTTATAGATAAAAAGTTATGGCCATTAGAAGCTCTCTGGATTTAAATGAAATTTGAATTAAAATAAAATAGACTAGGGGGGGGGGTGGCGTCGAAGGCGTAAAAGCCCAGGGCACCACCACTTGTACCGCTTCGCGCGCGTACAGAGTGGCTGACTAGCGGGCCCCGCTAGTCAAGTGAGGAGGAGGGGGAGAGGGAAACATGGGGCGGCGAGGATTTGCCGGAGCGCACGTCGGCAGCGAGGCTCTTGGGCCAGAACGAGAGGGGGGGATCGGAAGAGAAGATGATGGCGCACCTGCTCGTACCCGTAACGTGGCTAGGGGTGGTCAGACGGCGTTGGAAACAGCCTCTCCAGCAGAGGCAGAGGGCAGCGATCACCAGAGACAAAGACGACGCCGGCTAGGGGCTACTCTAGGGGCTCCAACAGGGCGGAACGACACCACCGGGGAGTGGCGGAGGCCCTGGAAGGGTTGGCCTGGCCTGGGAGGGGCTGGAGCTGCGGGAACGACCCGAGGGGATCGCCGGCGAGCTCGAGCTCGGGGACAGGAGCCCGCGGCCTGCCCGGTTGGGCTACGGCTTTCTACTAGCTTCTGGTGTGTGTGGGAGTGGATGTGGGTGCTCGAGGAGGATGGGGGTGGCCGTATTTATAGGCAAGCGGCGAGGGGGGTTCGGGCTCTGCCGGAGGACACCTGTCCATGGCGCCTGGCGACGAACGACGTCAGTGAGAGAGGGAGAAGAGGATGGAGCTCACGCGGGAACTGTTGGCGAGCGCGGACGAGCACAGGGGCGAGAGGAAGACGACGAGCACAGTGTGCCGCACACTGTGGCGTTGGCCGGACCATGCTCGTGCCTGCTGCGGCGAACTCTGGCGTCAACGAGTGCCAGGGCGGAGTTAAGTGAGTGGAGACGGAGATGGTGGCGCGGTTTGGCACGCTCGGGCAGGCTGGGCAGCGAGCACGCGCCCAACAGAGTGCTCGACGGCACTCAGAGCGCGTGTTTTGCATGCCAGCACGCCTGGACGAACGCGGTCACCGCGTGAACTATGACATCAGGCCAGCCTAAGCGCAAACTTCATGTCTGGCGTGTAGTCCGTGGTAGTTTTGAATGTTACCAGGCTTGGGTTGGGTTCCTGGTGCAGTAGAAATGAGTTTACACTCTAGGTAAGTTTCTGGACAGTAACTTTGGAGGTTTACTATGGTCAAACCACTGGGAGTTGAGGGCTGGGCTTTGGAGGATAGCCAACACTTACTAAGGTAAAGATGCACAAGCAAAACCAGCTACAACGGAGCTAGTAAAATGGTAGTTGCTGTAGAAACTACCATTTCTGTCCAGAAATGAAAATATTTTCTGTAGCCAAAATATTCCAAAAAGTGATGAAATATTTTTGCTCAGAAAGGTGCCCTAGGGTTCAAAGAATAATTGGGATTTTTCTCAGGATTAAAGAAAAATATTCCAAATGATATTATGAGGTGAGCCAGAGAGGGAGTGATGGTTTGAGAAGGAGATGAAGCACTTGGGTGAAAGTCAAGGGGTACCCAAGTGGTTAAGTCCAAATGAACGATTCAAAAACTCCAAACTCAAATTCAAACCAACTGAAAACCAGACAAAGAAGAGAGGGCAAAAACCAGGTTGTCACAAACCTCTCCCACTTAGAATGAATCTCGTCCTTGAGATTTGGTTTCTTGGGAAAACCATTCTGGGTAATGTGCCCTTAGAAATTCTTCCGATTCCCATGTTGATTCTGACTCTGTGTGATGCTTCCATTGGACTTTGTAAAATTTCCTTGCTTTACTATGAGTGACTCTTTCCATCTGATCCAAAATTTTGACTGGCCTCTCTTCATAGGTTAAATCCTTTGCTAGCTCTATTTCTGTCATATCAGTCTTTTTCTCGGGCAACGATATGCATCGCCGTAACTGTGAGACATGAAACACGTTGTGCACGCCTGACAATTCAGGAGGTAACTTCAACTGATATGCAATAGTACCCACTCGTGTCATAATGGGAAATGGACCAATAAATCTGGGTGCCAATTTTCCACGAGTCTGAAATCTCTTGATTCCTTTCATAGGCGTGACTCGAAGGTATACATGTTCTCTGGGTTCAAAACTGATCTGTCGGTGCTTTGCATCATAATAACTCTTCTGTCGAGATTTGGCCAACTGCAATCTGTCTCTAATTCCCTTGACTTGCTTCTCGGCTTCTAGCATGAGATCCATTCTGAAAATACGGCTATATCCAGTTTGAGACCAATTTAACAGAGTGCGGCACTTACGGCCATACAAAGCTTCATACTGTGACATCTTTAAACTGGTCTGGAAGCTATTGTTATAAGAGAACTCGACATACGGCAAACAGTCTTCCCATTTTGGTCCTTGGGCCAAAGCACAGGCTCCCAACATATCTTCGAGTATTTGATTTACCCACTCTGTCTGTCCATCAGTCTGAGGATGATAAGCGGTACTGTATTTCAATGTTGTCCCCAAGGCTTGATGGAGATGGGACCAAAAAGCGGAGTGAAAAAGTGAACCTCGATCAGAAGTGATGGTTTGGGGTACTCCATGCAGACTAACTATTCTGGATACATACAGATGTGCAAGCTCATCTGCTCGATATGTGGTTCTGATCGGAATAAAGTGGTCTACCTTGGTTAATGTATCCACTATGACCCAGATTGCATCATTGCCCCGTTGGGTCTTAGGTAGTCCTGTGATGAAATCCATGCAGATATCATCCCATTTCCATTGTGACACTGGCAGCGGTTGGAGAAGTCCGGCTGGCTTCTGATGTTCTGCCTTCACTTTGTTGCATATGTCGCAATAGGCCACGAAATATGCAATGTCTTTCTTCATTCCATCCCACAGGAATATTCATCGAAGGTCTTCGTACATTTTCATACCTCCAGGGTGAATTGAATACGAGGATTCGTGGGCTTTTGACAGGATCTTCTGCTTTAAATCCGCTTGATTGGGCACACAAATCCTTCCTCGGAATAGGAGGGTACCAAACTGATCCTTCAAGAAATCGGAAGTCTGACTTGCTACCATATGCTTGGCACGTTTCTGCAGATCGGTGTCATCTGGCTGGGCCTTGCGGATCTCTTCCTCAAGTGTGGAGGTAACTTCCAAAATGTTAGGAAGGCTAGCATCTACTATGACCAGGTTGAGCTGAGCAATCTCTTTTTGGAGTTCAGAAGGCAAGGATTCCAATATGACATTTAGGCTGACGGGCTTTCGACTGAGCGCATCGGCAACCACGTTGGCCTTACCTGGATGGTAATTTATTCCAAGGTCATAATCCTTGACTAACTCAAGCCATCTTCGTTGACAGAGATTTAAATCTGCCTGAGTAAATATATACTTGAGACTTTTGTGATATGTAAAAATTTGGCACCTCTTCCCAATGAGATAGTGTCTCCAAATTTTTAAAGCATGAACCACCGTGGCCAATTCCAAATCATGAGTAGGGTAATTTCCCTCGTGGGGTCGTAGCTGTCGTGGGGCATAAGCTACTACCTTGCCGTCTTGCATAAGTACGCATCCAAGTCCTTGCCTGGAAGCGTCGCAATACACATCAAAATTGCGGTAAATATCTGGAAGAGTCAATATCGGAGCAGTTGTCAGCTGTTTCTTTAACTCATTGAAACTTTTCTCACAGTCCTCAGTCCATTCAAACTTCTTATCCTTCTTGAGCAGCTCTGTCATGGGTTTAGCAATCTTGGAGAACCCTTCAATGAAACGACGGTAATATCCGGCTAATCCAAGAAAACTCCAGATCTGAGATACGGTTGTGGGTGGCAACCAATCGAGTACATCCTTAACTTTGCTCGGGTCCATGGCTATACCTTCAGCGGATAGCACATGTCCAAGAAATCCAACTTGCTTGATCCAGAACTCACATTTACTGAATTTGGCGTATAACTGATGTTCACGGAGTCGTTGTAACACTGCTCGAAGGTGTTCTTTGTGTTCTTCTTCACTTCTTGAGTAAATAAGTATATCATCAATGAAGACTACCACGAACTTATCAAGGAAGTCCATGAATACCTTATTCATCAGGTGCATGAAGAAGGCAGGGGCGTTGGTGAGACCAAAAGACATAACTGTATATTCATAAAGACCATATCGAGTGGTGAACACGGTCTTAGGAATATCCTCCTTTTCAATCTTGAGCTGATAGTATCCAGTCCATAAATCAATCTTGGAGAATACCTTGGCCCCACTGAGCTGATCAAACAGGTCATCAATTCTTGGCAGTGTATATTTGTTTTTGATTGTGACATCATTCAGCTGACGGTAATGCACACACATGCGGAGGCTGCCATCTTTCTTGTCTACGAAGATAGCAGGTGATCCCCATGGTGAAGAGCTGGGACGAATATATCCTATCTGGAGCATTTCATCAAGCTGTTTCTTTAGCTCCACTAATTCTGATGAAGGCATTCGGTAATACTTGTGTATTGGTGTGGTCTCGGGCACAAGATCTATTGCAAACTCAAGCTCTCGATCAGGTGGCATGCCTGGCAGTTCTTCTGGAAATACATCAGGAAACTCGCTGACCACCGGAATTAATTCCAATTCAGCCACTGCTGTGAAGACCATTTCCTTTGAGGGTATGCTTCTGCGAGCATAAAATTTTGTAGTGTGCCCTTCTTGGCTGGTCAAAGTGACTTCTAGGGTCGCACAATTTATGCACACTTGATACTGAGTCAGCCAATTCATACCCAAGATAACATCCAACTTATCAGACTCAATAAGTATCAAAGAAGTTGGAAAACAGACTCCGTTGACATTGACTTCCAGATTGCGGCAGACTAGATTGCTTCTGATTAGAGATCCCAGGGTTTGTACCAGCATATTCTTGCCCAAAAGCAAACAAGGAAATTTGTTTTGGGCAACAAAACTCCGAGAAATAAAAGAGTGGGAAGCCCCAGAGTCAAATAAAATCACTGCAGGTATGTTATTAACAGAGAACATACCAATGACGACTTCAGGGTTCTCTTGGGCTTCATCGGTGGAGATGTGATGAACGTATCCCGTGATATTGTGCTGGTTTGGGCATGCCTCCATACAATGGACTTGTGGCATGAATATAGCATTCGTCTGGTTGTTCTTGGGACACTGTTTGGCATAATGTCCGGTTTGCCCACAACTGAAACAAGAATTGTTGCGCAGACACTCCTCTTGCATTGGGTTGGTTACAACATTCTTGACTTGAGTGGTGGTCTTGTTAACATTTTGTTGCCAATTGGGCTTGTATTCTACCGGAGTCTGTTGCCAGGTACGAGCCTTCTACATTGGTTGCATTTCCTTCCTTGGCTCAAACTTGCGCTTGTGATCGTTGTTGGCAGACTTATTATCCGATACAAGCTTGTGCTCTCTTTCGGCAATGAAAGCCTTATTCACCAGGGTTTGGAAGTCTGGGAAATCGAACATACGGAGAGTACACCGGAGTTGCGGGTTTAATCCACCAAGAAATCTGTCAATCTTTCTTTCTTCGGTGGCCACGTCATATAGGGAGTAACGTGAGAGATGATTGAATTTCTGCAAATATTCACCCACAGTCTGACTTCCTTGGAGAAGCGCGAGAAATTCACGCTGCTTAGTCTTCATAATTCCCGTAGGGATATGATATTTCCGAAATCGTTCCTTGAATCTTGACCAAGTAATTCCTTCATCAGCAGACCACATGTCTCTTTCATTTTCCCACCATATGGCAGCAACGCCTTCAAGATAATGTGTTGCAAATGGAACCTTATCTCCTTCTTCAGTACGAGCAATCTAAAGCTTCTTCTCCATAGTTCTCAACCAATCATCTGCATCCAAGGGATCAATGGTCTGACTGAAACTGGGAGGCTTGGTCCTTTGAAAATCTGATAGCTTGGAGTGATGACCGGGCTGATTCCCATTCTGTCCAACCACAGCTTGAAAACTTCTTAATATTTCAATCAGATCATTATTCCATCTTTCCTCAAACATACGCAGAGTTTGCTCGGTGGAGGGTGGATTTCACGATGGAGGCGGTGGTGGAACGTGCGGCTCGGGTGAGTGTCCTGCCTGTCGTGCGGAATGATGAACAGGAGAACCCTCGCGAACGTTGCTACTGCTACCTCCCCGCGTCATCCTAATATGATTTTTCCCAAGGCAACGCAGCTAAGATGAGAACCATTCAAATAAATGGGGGAAAGCCAGCAACAAAAGCCCGAGAAAAACCGAAATGGCGAAGAAAATACGGCGAATAAAGTAAAGTTCCAACATAATTATACATAGACTCATACATGAAAGATAACAACATACCAGGTTCAACTACTCTCATAAATGAAACGAAACACCATGACCCGTACAACTACATCCGTACTCCATCCTGACAACTGTGAATACTCGGAAGCTCTACTGCTCTGCTGGTGCTGCGGGGTCCTCTCCTGAAGCGGACTTGGATCCTAAACTGACAGGGTTAACTGAGACCTTCGGGTTAAAGGTGACACGCCGACGCTGCCTCGAGGGATCTCCCTCTAGGGCAGGTGGAGGGTGAATCATCGGAGCTACAAGAGTGGCGAGAAGTGAAACCCACTTAGCAGGAGCACTAAGCGGTGCCCAAGCTACTCGGAGGAGTAACCGGGGAAACAGGGAACTAGAACTGGCAGGAATATAGGGAGTAAATCCTACCGATGCTGGAGTAGTGACTGATCTAGCAGAGGCTAAAGCAGTACGGGCATGAGCTAGCTCTCGAGCCAGCTCGTAGATCAAAAGATAGCTAGAAGTGATATAGCGAGAAAGGTGGCTAGCAACACTATCAGACTCCGGATCAATGACAGGGAAACAAACACGATCATTATCGTGCAGAGAAGGATAGTAGTAGAAACCTGGGTGGTTCTACATCCGGACCTCGTTGTAGCGGAGCTCAACAAGTACCTCGAATGCAGCAAAGTGGACGGCTTGAGATGCGGTAGAAGCATAACCGCTCCGAGTGGTACGAGTGTAAGTGCTGGAATCGGAACTGGTGCGCAGAGTAACCACGGCGTGATACTCATACACTGAGTCAGATAAACGCTCCTGGTACACATGATAGGCTGGGTCGTCACCGTGGGGGTACAACCGACGCAACACGTTACGAAGGAGATGTGGCTACGTGTACGGCATCAGCTGCAACTGGCACGGATACAACACCGGAGCCATCTACACTCACAACCATTAGCAGGTTAACATAAAAATAAAGTCAGTGCATGCAATGCAACAACCAGCTACAAATGCTACCGGCACTCAACTACAACTCGTATCTAGCATCCAGTTAACTTGTCGTAGTCTAGCGTGGCCTACAGTCAGCGCGACTCTAATACCAAGCGTTGTGGCACCCCGGCTCAAAGCAACCGGTTTACCATGCATTGCCAGCCCAGAGACCTTGTCTTCTGGCAACACACAACAACTTGGTACAGAAAAACAACCGCTTTATTGATGCTAGCGGACCGGAGTTTATATTACAACAGTTAGCGAGGCCAAGCGGCACACACGGTGCGGCTGAACAATATGTACATTATTTAGTGAACATAAAGGGGCCTCGATCATGACAACTACGCGGCAGCAGAACAACGTCATAGCGGAACTCCATAGCACATGGACACCAACGTGAACACGATCTAGACTCGAACAACTCTCCTTTCCAATGGGACTTTCCTGAAATCTGGCATGACACGCCAGGTCAGTACATTGAATGTACTTGCAAGCTCACAACAAGCATAAATATAATGACAAACAATATCATGACAATTAACCAATTAATGCAATGCAACAATATATCCAACATGCTGTGACCATGCTCTTGTGATAATCGTCCCTCGGACTGGCTTACCGAACATGATCGTTTCTGGATCACAAACATGTCAAACCCAGAGACAATCTCGTGATCCTTACGGCGATCACAACCACGACCAATAAATGGTCCGTGATCCTTACGGCGATCACAACCATGACCAATAAATGGCCCGTGATCCTTACGACAATCACAACCATGACCAATAAATGGCCTGTGATCCTTACGACGATCACAACCACGACCAATAAATGGCCCGTGATCCTTACGGCGATCACAACCACGACCACATCTGGTCCAACTCAACACGATGGCCTTTCCGCCACCACCACAATGCAAACTTCATACTTAGTGTGCAAAATTCAATATATGTTGACCCATGGTGTGACCTACTTTTGAGCGTGTCCTTAACCGTGGACTCGGCTATCCATAGATTAATACACTCTACAGAGGTAGTGCACTGGACCCACACCACGCAACCCATGGCCTCGCACTCCCATTCGGGGGACCAACGTTATTCCGATGAAACCACTCCATTGCCATGACACTCTCCCGGCCACTCCGACTCAATCCCCATCGGGCTAGTCCTGGGTGGCCCCGTGTCTACCAAAGACACAACGACCACCGTCGTGGCCACGATCCACTCTGGGACCCGGTACCAAAAACTTAACAACGGGCTCACAAGGTTATGCCTGCTTACCGGGCCAGTGTACATCACGCCCATAACTTTCCCTAGATGGAGGTACCGACCAGAGGCATGACATTGAAACGAATAAAGGCCGTCCCATATTGGCAAATGTGGTTACACTGGGAAAGACTCGATTCAGCGACACCATGACCCGGTCAACAACATATTCAAGTTGAGTTATTATCAGGTTCAACTTAAAGTGAAAGTAACCGGCATTATAATGCCATGACATGCATCACCAACATATGCATCACATATCAACAAAAATAACTGAGTCAACTACGCTCTCACTGAGCAATCAGCAACTCATGATACTCTTCTGGTTAAGATCAAGTCTCACTTCAACCAGAATCTTTTCTAGCAAATTTATCATTTTTTACTAATGCAAAATAATCTCACTAACTATTTATTCCATAGCCATATTATCTTCTCATCACCCAGAACTAAATCATTGTTAGCTTACTAACTAGGTTCACTACAAACTTTCTGTAAATCAAGCATATTTACTATAACAAGCATCTAAAATATAATTAACATATTAATAATTTAAATGCATGAATAATCATTTGTTCAAGTAGGAAAATCACAAGTATTGAAGTGGCACTATGAAAATGTTGCTGTGGCTTGCCTTAGTGCAGATGAGATCGACAAACCTCCTGGTGATCCTCAAGACAAGCCTCCTCTTCTGAAAATAAATAAAAACACAAAAAGAAAACATCAAGAAACCTTCTGAAATTCACCAGAAAATCTAGACAGCAGGGAAAATCCCATCTTTTGTGAGCTGCTAGATTTTTGGACAAAGAACACAATGCAAAAAGAATCATTGCATTTGGACTTATAGATAAAAAGTTATGGCCATTAGAAGCTCTCTTGATTTAAATGAAATTTGAATTAAAATAAAAAGACTGGGAGGGGGTGACGTCGAAGGCGTAAAAGCCCAGGGCGCCACCACTCGTACCGCTTCACGTGCGTACAGAGTGGCTGACTAGCGGGCCCCGCTAGTCAGGTGAGGAGGAGGGGGAGAGGGAAACTGGGGGCGGCGAGGATTCGCCGGAGTGCACGCCGGCAGCGAGGCTCTTGGGCCAGAATGAGAGGGGGGGATTGGAAGAGAAGATGATGGATGATACCTCTCCAACGTATCTATAATTTTTGATTGTTCCATGCTATTATATTACCAGTTTTGGATGTTTATGGGCTTTACTTTACACATTTATATCATTTTTGGGACTAACCTACTAACCGGAGGCCCAACCCGTATTGCTGTTTTTTTTTGCCTATTTTAGTGTTTCGAAGAAAAGGAATATCAAACGGAGTCCAAACAGAATGAAACCTTCTGGAGCGTGATTTTTGGAATGAACGTGATCTAGAGGACTTGGAGTGCAAGTCAAGAAGCAGCTGAGCCGGCCACGTGGGTGGACGGCGCCCCCCCTACTGCGCACGCCCCCTATCTCGTGGGCCCCTCGGGCATCCACCGACCTACTTCTTCCTCCTATATATACCCACGTACCCCGAGAACATCAAAGGCGACCACGAAAAACTATTTCCACCATCATAACCTTCTGTATCTGCGAGATCCCATCTTGGAGCCTTTGCTGGCGCTCCGCCGGAGGGGGAATCGACCATGGAGGGCTTCTACATCAACACCATAGCCCCTCCGATGAGTTGTGAGTAGTTTACCACAAACCTTTGGGTCCATAGTTATTAGCTAGATGGTTTCTTCTCTCTTTTTGGATGTCAATACCATGTTCTCCTTGATCTTCTTGGAGATCTATTCGATGTAACTCTTTTTGCGGTGTGTTTGTCGAGATCCGATGAATTGTGGGTTTATAATCAAGTTTATCTATGAGAAATATTTGAATCTCCTCTGAATTCTTTTATGTGTGATTAAGTTATCTTTGCAAGTCTCTTCGAATTATCAGTTTGGTTTGACCTACTAGATTGATCTTTCTTGCAATGGGAGAAGTGCTTAGCTTTGGGTTCAATTTTGCGGTGTCCTTTCTCAGTGACAGCAGGGGCAGCAAGGCACGTATTGTATTGTTGCTATCGAGGATAAAAAGATGGGGTTTATATCATATTGCATGAGTTTATCCCTCTACATCATGTCATCTTTCTTAATGTGTTACTCTCTTCTTTATGAACTTAATACTCTAGATGCATGGTGGATAGCGGTCGATGTGTGGAGTAATAGTAGTAGATGCATGCAGTAGTCGGTCTACTTGTCACAGACGTGATGCCTATATACATGATCATGCCTAGATAATCTAATAATTATTCGCTTTTCTATTAATTGCTCGACAATAATTTGTTCACCCACCGTAATACTTATGCTATCTTGAGAGAAGCCACTAGTGAAACCTATGGCCCCCAGGTCTATCTTTTATCATATAAGCTTTCAATCTACTTTTATTTGCATCTTTACTTTTCCTATCTATATTATAAAATACCAAAAATATATTTATCTTATCATATTATCTCTATCAGATCTCACTTTCGCAAGTGGCCGTGAAGGGATTGACAACCCCTTTATTGCGTTGGTTGCGAGTTCTGTGTTTGTTTGTGTAGGTGCGTGGGAATTCTGAGGAGCCTCCTACTGGATTGATACCTTGGTTCTAAAAAACTGAGAGAAATACTTACGCTACTATTGCTGCATCACCCTTTCCTATTTAAGGAAAACCAACACAAGCTCAAGAGGTAGCAAGAAGGATTTCTGGTGCCGTTGCCGGGGAGGTCTTCGCTCAAGTCAAGACATACCGAGTACCCATCTCAAACTCATCTCCCTCGCATTTACATTATTTGCCATTTGCCTCTTGTTTTCCTCTCCCCCACTTCACCCTTGCCATTTTATTCGCCCTCTCTTTCCCAATCTCCTCTCTTTTCCGTTTGCCTTCTCGTTGCCATGGCCGAATCAAAAAGAACTAAGGGTCCTTTTCAGGGTTCTAGTACCTTGGATAACCCCTCTATCCTCTCTAAGCTCATAAATAATGATGCTATGGAAAGACCCACCGGGGTCACCAATGAGATCTTAAATAATCTTGATAAAGATGACTCCTGAATTTTTCGATATTTGCTTGATGAGTCTTTAAAAGATGCTTGGGATAGGTTATTAAGGATTCGGGCTAGCTATGTGCCACAATATCAAATTGAAGTTTACCTAAAAGTTTCTATGTTAGCTTACCCGCTTCTTTCAAGCAAGTTCTAGATCTTATTTTTGAAGAAGGTTTTCTTAAGGGGGATGCAATAGATACCTATGAAAAAAATGAAAACTATATTTGGGCACCCTATGAATGACAAGGTTGAATCTACTACTCTCTTTTGCTTTTACCAAAATGAAATTATCAAAGAGATGAAGGCTAGCATAGATGAAAATTTCCGTAACGTGCTTAATCTTACTTCATCCATCAATGGGAATGTGCTTACCCTTAATAGAAGAATGAATGCCATAGAAAGGAGATCCTCTTTTTCCTTTCCGAGTGCCAAAGATGGCACTACTTAGATCTATCCTCGCTTTTATGCCTAGCCAGGGGCGTTAAAAGATAGCGCTAGTTGGGAGGCAACCCAATTTTATTTGTGTTTTTTGTTTTTGTTTCTGTTTAGTAATAAATTTTGCATCTACCTTCTGTTTAGATGTGTTTTTATGTTTTAATTAGTGTTTGTGCCAAGTAGAACCTATAGTTAATTTGATTCTGCTGAAAAACAGAAACTTTGCGCGCATGAGAATAATTTTGTTAATTCACAGAAACGTGCTTTTGCGTTGATTCTTTTTTCGGTAGATCAATAGACAAATTTCCCAGGACTTCCTATCTTGGTAGGATTTTTGAAGTTCCAGAAGTATTCGAGAGTTACAGATTGCTACAGACTGTTCTTTTTTTGACAGATTCTGTTTTTCGTGTGTTGATTGCTTATTTTAATGCATCTATGGCTAGTATTAAGTGGTATGAACCATAGAGAAGTTGGAATACAGTAGGTTTAACACCCATATAAATAAAGAATGAGTTCATTGCAGTACCTTATGTGGTGGTTTTTCTTTCTTTCACTAACGGAGCTTATGAGATTTTCTGTTGAGTTTTGTGTTGTGAAGTTTCAAGTTTTGGGTAAAGATTTGATGGACTATGGAATAAGGAGTGGCAAGAGTCTAAGCTTGGGGATTCCCATGGCACCCCAAGATATTCAAGAATAGCCAAAAGCCTAAGCTTGGGGATGCCCCGGGAAGGCATCCCCTCTTTCGTCTTCGTTTATCGGTAACTTTACTTGGAGCTATATTTTTATTCGCCACATGATATGTGTTTTGCTTGGAGCGTCTTGTATGATATTAGTCTTTGCTTTTTAGTTCACCACAATCATCCTTTCTGTACACACCTTTTGGGAGAATCCCACTTGATTGGAGTTTATTAGAATACTCTATGTGCTTCACTTATATCTTTTGAGCTAGATAGTTTTTGCTCTAGTGCTTCGCTTATATCTTTTAGAGCATGGCGGTGGCTTAATTTTGTAGAAATTGTTGATCTATCATGCTTCACTTATATTATTTTGAGAGTCTCTTAGAACAACATGGTATTTGCTATGGTTATAAAATTGGTCCTAGAATGATGGGCATCCAAGTTGGGTATAATAAAAACTATCATAGGAAGTGAATTAGATGCTATGATCAATTTGATACTTGATAATTGTTTTGAGATATGGAGGTAGTGATATTAGAGTCATGCTAGTTGGGTGATTATGAATTTAAAGAATGCTTGTGTTGAAGTTAGCAAGTCCCGTAGCATGCACGTATGGTTAAAGTTGTGTAACAAATTTGAAACATGAGGTGTTCTTAGATTGTGCATACTTATGAGTGGCGGTCGGGGATGAGCGATGATCTTTCCCTACCAATCTATCCCCCTAGGGGCATGCACGTAGTGTTTGGTTTTTTATGACTTGTAGATTTTTGCAATAAGTATATGAGTTGTTTTGACTAATGTTGAGTCCATGGATTATACGCAATCTCACCTTTCCATCATTGCTAGCCTCTTCGGTACTGTGCATTGCCCTTTCTCACCTTGAGAGTTGGTGCAAACTTTGCCGGTGGATCCAAACCCCATGATACGATACGCTCTATCACACATAAACCTCCTTATATCTTCCTCAAAACAGCCACCATACCTACCTATTATGGCATTTCCATAGCCATTCCGAGATATATTGCCATGCAACTTTCCACCGTTCCGTTCTGTTTTTTATGACACACATTATCATTGTCATATTGCCTTGCATGATCATGTAGTTGACATCGTATTTGTGGCAAAGCCACCATGCATAATTTTTCATACATGTCACTCTTGATTCATTGCCCATCCCGGTACACCGCCGGAGGAATTCATATCGTCATATCTTGTTCTAGTTTTGGGTTGTAATTCATGAGTTGTAAATAAATAGAGGTGTGATGATCATCATTATTAGAGCATTGTCCCCAAATAAAAAAAAAGGAAGGCAAAAAAGTCCAAAAAAAGAGAAAGGCCAAATAAAAAAAAGGGAAAAAAGAAAATAAAAATATAAAAGGGGGCAATGTTACTATCTTTTTCCACACTTGTGCTTCAAAGTGGCACCATGTTCTTCATATAGCGAGTCTCATATGTTGTCACTTTCATATAATAGTGGGAATTTTTCATTATAGAACTTGGCTTGTATATTCCAACGATGGGCTTCCTCAAAATGCTCTAGGTCTTCGTGAGCAAGCAAGTTGGATGCACACCCACTAGTTTCTTTTGTTGAGCTTTCATACATTTATAGCTCTAGTGCATCCGTTGCATGGCAATCCCTACTCCTCATGTTGACATCAATTGATGGGCATCTCCATAGCCCGTTGATTATTCTCCTCAATCTGAAACTTTCTCCTTTTTTGTCTTCTCCACACAATCCCCATCATCATATTCTATTCCACCCATAGTGCTATATCCATGGCTCACGCTCATGTATTGCGTGAAAGTTGAAAAAGTTTGAGATTATTTAAGTATGAAACAATTGCTTGGCTTGTCATCGGGGGTGTATAAGATGGGAGCATTTTTGTGTGACGAAAATGAAGCATAGCCTAACAATATGATTTTGTAGGGATAAACTTTCTTTAGCCATGTTATTTTGAGAAGACATGATTGCTTTGATTAGTATTCTTGAAGTATTACTATTTATTATGTCAATATGAACTTTAATTTTGAATCATTTGGATCTGAACATTCATGCCACAATAAAGAAAATTACATTGAGAATTATGCTAGGTAGCATTCCACATCAATTTTTTTGTTTTTATCATTTACCTACTCGAGGACGAGCAGGAATTAAGCTTGGGGATGCTTGATATGTCTCCAACGTATCTATAATTTTTGATTGTTCCATGCTATTATATTACCCATTTTGGATGTATATGGGCTTTACTTTACACATTTATATCATTTTTGGAACTAACCTACTAACCGGAGGCCCAGCCCATATTGCTGTTTTTTTGCCTATTTCAGTGTTTTGAAGAAAAGGAATATCAAACGGAGTCCAAATGGAATGAAACCTTCGGGAGCATGATTTTTGGAACGAACGTGATCCAGAGGACTTGGAGTGCAAGTCAAGAAGAAGACGAGGCAGCCACGAGGGTGGAGGGCGCCCCCTATCTCGTGGGCTCCTTGGGCGTCCACTGACCAACTTCTTCCGCCTATATATACCCACGTACCTCGAGAACATCAAAGGTGACCATGAAAAATATTTCCACCACCATAACCTTCTGTATCCGCGAGATCCCATCTTGGAGCCTTCGCCGGCGCTCCGCTGGAGGGGGAATCGACCATGGAGGGCTTCTACATCAACACCATAGCCCCTCCGATGAGTTGTGAGTAGTTTACCATAGACCTTCGGGTCCATAATTATTAGCAAGATGGCTTCTTCTCTCCTTTTGGATCTCGATACCATGTTCTCCTTGATCTTCTTGGAGATCTATTCGATGTAACTCTTTTTGTGGTGTGTTTGTCGAGATCCGATGAATTGTGGGTTTATGATCAAGTTTATCTATGAGAAATATTTGAATCTCCTCTGAATTCTTTTATGTGTGATTAAGTTATCTTTGCAAGTCCCTTCGAATTATCAGTTTGGTTTGGCCTACTAGATTGATCTTTCTTGCAATGGGAGAAGTGCTTAGCTTTGGGTTCAAACTTGCGATGTCCTTTCCCAGTGACAGCAGGGGCAGCAAGGCGCGTATTGTATTGTTGCCATCGAGGATTAAAAGATGGGGTTTATATCATATTGCATGAGTTTATCCCTCTACATCATGTCATCTTTCTTAATGCATTACTCCATTCTTTATGAACTTAATACTCTAGATGGATGATGGATAGCGGTCGATGTGTGGAGTAATAGTAGTAGATGCAGGCAGGAGTCGTTCTACTTGTCACGGACATGATGCCTATATACATGACCATGCCTAGATAATCTCATAATTATTCGCTTTTCTATCAATTGCTCGACAGTAATTTGTTCACCCACCGTAACACTTATGCTATCTTGAGAGAAGCCACTAGTGAAACCTATGGCCCCTGGGTCTATCTTTTATCATATAAGCTTTCAATCTACTTTTATTTGCATCTTTACATTTCCTATCAATATTATAAAATACCAAAAATATATTTATCTTATCATATTATCTCTATCAGATCTCACTTTCGCAAGTGGCCGTGAAGGGATTGACAACCCCTTTATTGCGTTGGTTGCGAGTTCTTTGTTTGTTTGTGTAGGTGCGTGGGACTTCTGAGGAGCCTCCTACTGGATTGATACCTTGGTTCTCAAAAACTAAGGGAAATACTTACACTACTGTTGCTGCATCACCCTTTCCTCTTCAAGGAAAACCAACGCAAGCTCAAGACGTAGCAATGGCGCACCTTCCCGTGCTCGTAATGTGGCTAGGGGTGGTCAGACGGCGTCGGAAACAGCCTCTCCAGCGGAGGCAGAGGGCAGCGGTCACCGAAGACGAAGACGACGACGGCTAGGGGCAACTACATGGGCTCCAAGAGGGCGGAACAGCACCACCGGAGAGTGGCAGAGGCCCTGGAAGGGTTGCCCTGGCCTGGGAGGGGCTGGAGCTGTGGGAATGACCTGAGGGGATCGCAGGCGAGCTCGAGCTCGGGGACGGCAGCCCGCGGCCTGTTCAGCCGGGCTACGGCTTTCTACTAGCTTGTGGGGTGTGTGGGAGTGGATGTGGGTGCTCGAGGAGGCTGGGGGTGGCCGTATTTATAGGCGAGCGGCGAGGAGGGTTCGGGCTCAACTGGAGGACACCTGTCCACGGCGCCCAGCGACAAACGACGTCAGTGAGAGAGGGGGAAGAGGACGGAGATCACGCGGGAACTGTTGGCGAGCATGGACGAGCATAGGGGCGAGAGGAAGATGACGAGCACAGTGCGCCGTGCACTGTAGCGATGGCCGGACCATGCCCGTGCCTGCTGCGGCAAGCTCCGGCGTCGGCGAGTGCCAGTGCAGAGTTAAGTGAGTGGAGACGAAGATGGTGGCGTGGTTTGGCACGCTCGGACAGGCTGGGCAGCGAACGTGCGCGCAACAGAGCGTTCGGCGGCACTCAGAGCGTGTGTTTTGCATGCCAGCACACTTGGACGAATGCGGTCACCGCGTGAACTATGACATCAGGCCAGCCTAAGCGCAAACTTCATGTCTGGCGTGTAGTCCATGGTAGTTTTGAGTGTTACCAGGCTTGGGTTGGGTTCCAGGTGCAGTAGAAATGAGTTTACACTCCAGGTAAGTTTCTGGACAGTAACTTTGGAGGTTTACTGTGGTCAAACCACTGGGAGTTGAGGGCTGGGCTTTGGAGGCTAGCCAACACTTTCTAAGGTAAAGATGCACGAGCAAAACCAGCTACAACGAAGCTAGTAAAATGGTAGTTGTTGTAGAAACTACCATTTATGTCCAGAAATGAAAATATTTTCTGTAGCCAAAATATTCCAAAAACTGATGAAATATTTTTGCCCAAAAAGGTGCCCTAGGGTTTAAAGAATAATTGGGATTTTTCTCAGGATTTTATGGGCAAGAAAATTTTGGGTTGCTTTGGAGCACAAAGTTCTAGCTAGGGTTTAGGAGGGGAAATTGAATATTTTTCATTAAAGAAAAATATTCCGAATGATATTATGAGGTGAACCAGAGAGGGAGTGATGGTTTGAGAAGGAGATGAAGCACTTGGGTGAAAGTTAAGGGGTACCCAAGTGGTTAAGTCCAGATGAAAGATTCAAAAACTCCAAACTCAAATTCAAACCAACTGAAAACCAGGCAAAGAAGGGAGGGCAAAAACCAGGCTGTCACACTAATGTCACTATTACACTGCTACAAAACTATTGCTATCACTATTACTGTTACTATTGCTGTTGCTACTACTATCAAAACTATCAAACTACTTTGCTACTGATTGATTTGCTGCAGATAATTAATCTCCACGTGTGGTTGAATTGACAACTCAGCTGCTAATACTTGCAAATATTCTTTGGCTACCCTTGCGTCAAATCTATTAATTTGGGTTGAATACTCTACCCTAGAAAACTGTTGCGATCCCATATACTTGTGGGTTATCATAATGTTTTTCTGGCATTGTTGCCGGGGAGCATAGCTATATTTGTTGAGTCACTTGGGATTATTATAAAATTATCACTATGAAGAATTTGAAGGATGCTAAGACTAAGATTTTTCCCTCTAAGACGAGGGGAGGTAAGGAACTGCCATGCAGCTCCGCTTTAGATTCACCTTCTGTTATAAGTAAGCTTGCAACTCGACCACATGCTATTAATTCTGATATGTCACAAGTTATTGATGATGCTACTTATGCTATGAATGCTACTCATGATGATGCCAGTACCTTGCTTGATGATAATGTGCCACTAGGTGAATTTCTTGATGAACAAATTGCTAGAGTAAGATAGCATGATATTGTTGAAACTAAAAATCTTGAAACACCTACTAGAACTAGCCCTCCTAGATATGAATTGCCAAAGGTACCCGAAGTTTATGCTATGAGTGAGGAGGCAACTAGAGATATTCTTGCTTATAAGGATAGAGATGATCTAGAAAAACTATTATGCAAGATTAAAGATAGATCTTTGAATGCTAGAATGAAATGTGATTCTAAGTTTGCTACTTCACCTATCTTTATTGATGATAAGGATTGTGAGTTCTCTGTCGACCCAGAGTTAATTACTTTGGTTGAATCTGATCCTTTCCATGGTTATGAAACTAAAACTGTTGTGGCACATCTTACTAAGTTGAATGACATAGCCACCCTTTTTGCTCATGATGAGAAGATTCACTATTACTATATCCTCAAATTATTTCTGTTCTCATTAAAAAGTGATGCTAAAGCTTGGTACAATACTCTTGCTCCTGGTTGTGTGCGCAGTCCCCAGGATATGATTTATTAATTCTCTGAAAGATATTTCCCTGCTCATAAGAAACAAGCTGCCTTGCATGAAATATTTAACTTTGTGCAAATTGAGGAAGAGAGTCTCCCAGAAGCTTGGGGGATGCTTCTCCAATTGCTTAATGCTTTTACTGATCATCCTCTTAAGAAAACTGAAATACTTTATATCTTCTATAATGGGCTAACCGATGCTTCTAGGGATTTCCTAGATAGTTGTGCTGCTTGTGTTTTTAGGGAACAAACTATTGAGCAACCTAAAGAATTATTGAATAACATATTGAAAAATTACGATGATTGGACTCCTCCTGAAACACCGCCTAAACCCAC
The DNA here is from genome assembly GCF_018294505.1 of Triticum aestivum. NCBI lineage: Eukaryota > Viridiplantae > Streptophyta > Magnoliopsida > Poales > Poaceae > Triticum > Triticum aestivum. The sequence continues at coordinate 114,397,977 of NC_057801.1, read as the reverse complement.
TCTGAAGAAGAGGGGTATCTTATATCTCAGTCCTGAAGATATGCAAGAGACAAAGAAATCTATGAAGGAAAAAGGTATTAAAGCAGAGGATGTTAAAAATTTACCACCTATTGAAGAAATACATGGGCTTGATACACCACCACCACCTAAGATGGTAGACGTAATTTTTTTAATGAAATTCAATGCTAGTGATAATCCTCATAATAAACATCCTAGTCAATGCCTTTATGAGTTTGATAATTACACTAGAAAGCAAGATCACTTCAATGCAAACGTTATGAAACAATTGAAATACAACTCTGATATGATTTCTCACTTAAGTGACTTGTTATTTAGAATCTCGAATCATGTTAGAGGTGTAGGAAAGCATGCCTCTATGGTTCAAACTCAATTAGAACAAGTTGCTAAAACTCAAAGAGAGTTACTTGATGAAATGAACAATAATATAAGTGACTTTGCTATTAGAGTAGCAACTAGAGGGGGCAAAATGACTCAGGAACCACTTTATCCCGAGGGACACCCAAAAAGAATTGAACAAGACTCTCAAAGAATTAACACTGATGTACCTAGTCCATTTAAAAAGAAAAATAAGAAGAAAAATGATAGGACTTTCCTGCCTCTAGTGAACCTGAAGTAGGAAAACCTCCTGACAAAGATAATGAAGTTTCTATCTCTGATACTGAAACTCAATCTGGTAGTGAACACTCACCTTCTGATAATGAAAAAGATAATGATGAGGTTCATGAAGACACTCAAACAAATAACAAAGAACTAGACAATGATGTTGAGATAGAACCAGTTGTTGATCTTGATAACCCACAACCTATGAATAAAAGATATGATAGAAGAGACTTTGTTGCTAGAAAACATGGAAAGGAAAGAGAACCATGGGTTCAAAACCTATGCCCTTTCCACCTAAGCAGGCCCGTCTCTGATGAGGGGGCAGGGGGGCGGCTGCCCTGGCCCCTCAAAAACGAGGGCCCCACCAAGTCTGCCTGTTAATACGACTGGGCCTTTGCTATCCTGGGCCTACGTTACCTGCACTTGTTACGTTTTGGAGACATCGATCGATCAGGGAGAGAGAGCGGATCATGCGGCATGACGCGGGGGAGTGATTTCATTGATTGACGTCCCGCACGACGACAATCGCCTGCAGGCTGTTCGACTTTTTTGCGCCGATCGCCTCAAAACCTCAACGTCGGCAGGCTGTGACGGCCGCATGGCAGCGGATTGCAGAAGCGAGACAACCAAGCCTCACCGTCTCATCGTGGCACCACCGAAGCAGCAGCTCCAGCCTACGCCTCATCACCGCCACCGATGTGAGAGTTGTCCTATATCGTAACGATTTTGCCCTAACTTATGCCTAGCTTTTTTTGCTTCCTATACGGACGCCTCATCAAGGCTTGAAGGGTCTGTACGGGTTTGAGTTTACTGGGCTGCTTGCCGGACAGCCGAATCCAGGTATGTACATACCACGTAGAACTCTCGATGCAATGAAAGTTATGTATAGCTTATAGTTTTCTGCATCTTAGCGAGTAAGATTGTTTGATGAAAGGCAGTGTTTGCGTGTACTTGCAATATGAAATTACATTCACTTCTGTCCTAAAAAAAATTACATTCACTTCTTTTTCTTGAAAACCATCCAAGAAATGTCAAAACACGGCACAATATATAACTATGTGGTTGATTTTCTCAGATTAATTAGGAATAGTTGAAGCAAACACAAATAAGATGGGCATGACAATGCTAATAAGCAAACGAATGTACATGGAGTAATTGAAGAATCGTCGCCGAACAATTATTCTTTCATAGTAATCAATAATCATTCTTATTGCATGTTTTAGTATGTTGTATAGTCAAAAACTTAAAGTTTCAGAAAGTTTATACTCAAAGTAGATTTCTAAAGTTAAAGGGGCCCCAGCATCTAGTTTCGCCCCGGGCCCCTAAAATTTCAGGACCGGCCCTGCACCTAAGTTAACTAAAAATAAAGATGATGAAGAATTTGAACGCTTTGTTGAAATGCCAAGGCCAATCTTTTTGCGTACTCGCTTGACTAATATCTTAAAATGCCTCCTTATGCAAGGTATATGAAAGATATCATAACCAACAAGAGAAAAATAACGGAAGCTGAAATCTCCACCATGCTTGCTAATTATACTTTTAAAGATGGAGTACCTAAAAAACATGGAGATCCGGGAATACCAACTATACCTTGCTCCATTAAAAGAAACTATGTGAAAACTGCTTTATGTGATTTGGGAGCTGGTGTTAGTGTTATGCCTTTCTCTTTATATAAAAGACTTGATTTGAATAAACTCACACCTACTGAAATATCTTTGCAAATGGCTGACAAATCAATTGCCATACCTATCGGTATTTCTGAGGATGTGCCCGTTGTTGTTGCTAATGTTACTATTCTGACTAACTTTGTTATACTTGAGATGCCCGATGATGACAACATGTCGATTATTGTTGGTAGACCCTTCTTGAATACTGCAGGGGCCGTTATTGATTGCAATAAAAGCAATGTCACTTTTCATATCAATGGTAATGAGCATACTGTGCACTTTCTGAAGAAACAATTCCAAGTGAATGGTATTAATGTTATTGAAAAATCTCCGGCAATCACTATTGGACATTTTCAATTACCTCTACCTACTGTTAAAAAGAAATATGAAATGCTTATTGTTGGGGATATTCATATCCCCGTTGAGGTAACTTAGTGATTTACGAAAGTTTTTCGGTTTCATCCTAATTGAAAGTGGTTGTTAATAAGACTTGATCAACCTTATTAATGGATCATTTTTGAGAGGTATGAAGTTGATGAATTTAGTGAGCACTACCTTCTGTCCGTACCTTTTATTTTCTGTTTTTATCAATTAAATAAAATAAAATGCCATGCTTTGTCTATTTTCTGAGTTTTTCGTGCAATAAAAAATGACCCAAAAATAAAAGTTCCTAGAATGCTCTGAAAATTTAATACGATTTTTCTGAATATTTAAGAATTTTTGGTGCAAATAATATCAAAGGGAGGTGCATCAGGTGGGCACAACCCACCTGGGCGCGCTAGGACCCCCAGGCGCGCCCTGGTGGGTTGCGTTCCCCACGTGGGCCCCCTCACTTATCTCTTCATCCCACATCATCACCTACCTCCAGAAAAAATTCTGCATTGCTCCCTCTTTCATGTTCTTGCACTCAACCCCGCGGATTTCGATCTCCTTGCTCGAAGCTCTGTTTCCGAAACTGTTTCAGGGAATTGTTTCTTGGTTTGTGACTCTTCCATGTGTCCAATTAGTTTTTTCCTTAGTGGTTTATATTTTGAATAATTTGCTACTCTTGGTGCTGTTGTAGACGAGCTTGCATGTTAAATTCTTAGAGTTCTAAGTAGTTTGAATGCTTGCTATGGCCTCTATACATCCCTATGAGTAGTTGCTACCAATCTTGTGAAGTTTTTTTAACAAACTTTTGTGACCCGAAAAATTTCAGAAAATTGTACGCGAATATCACGAACTTCTTTGGAAGGAGTTCTTCGAGGAGGAGATCCTTGGAGGCATCTTCTAGTAGCAGCTCCACTCGTTGGTCTTATGTTGACCCGAGTGAAAGTTCCATTCGATATGCCGCCACCAAAACATGCTTATGGCCATGCAATGATTATATGATGAGTGTGGTTATTAAAGAGGAATTTGAGCAATATGTTAACAATGCCGATCTCGGCCCCTACATTTCAGATAAGTGCAGCCAACACCCCACTCTCACTGAATCATTTGTCAAAGGATTTAAATTCCACCCCTGTGAGTCTATGGTGTCATTTAAACTGTATGACAATCCATTTACCATATCTTTAGAGAGATTCACTCACCACTGCAAAATCCCATTTTGGGCTTCACTCGATGAACCGCCAAGGTATGAGTTTGAGATATTTTTGACTAGCCTTTGCTATGGTAAAACTAGGGGAGTGACACAAGGTAGAATAAAGAGCATTCATTTTCCTGCAACCTAGTACTTTGCATTATTTAATGGAAAATGTATTGTAGGCAAACAAGATTGTAGTACACTTTGTGCTCCAGACTTGAGCCTCATACGCATCGCTCTCACCGGTGACAAAAGTTATAATCTTGGAGCGATTGTTGCATGTAGGTTACAACATAACGCTGGTAGTGGATATATTTATGGTGGAATTTATGCCACACGATTTGCAAGGGAGCTGGGTGTTTCACCTTTTCCCTATGACCCTATTTTACCCACGCAGTACCTAGACTTTGATGCTATGAATGAAACGTCATAAGATCCTTAGAGGTGATCCCCATAATTTCACCTATAAATTGATGTTTAATAAGGACTCCGTGGTGGACACATATTTGCCTGCACCTACTCTTTTTAATGTTCACAACATGGGAATATATTATGTTCTTGAGAGCAAGGCCCGAGCTCATAACGCAGCGGTTGTGGCTGCACGACGGGCTGAGGCATCCGCACCGAGAGCCTCTGTGAGCTACCACTCCGACCATTATAGAGGCTACTGACTGATTAGCAAGTTAGGACAAAATCCTAAGCTTGGGGGAGTACATATTTCCACCGACATTACATTCATGTTCACACATTTCATTTCAGTTGTCGGTGTTCACACTTTTTCATTGTATTATCCATGTTAAATTTGTTTTCTCACTTTCTTCTTGTGTGTTTCAAAAACTTTGAGAAAATCCAAAAACATATTTCTTGCTTCTTTTTTATTTTTCTTCCTAGTATAAATTGTTGTAGCACTAAAAAGAAAACCCAAAAAGATTTCCTTGTTCTTCTTTTACTTGTTGGGAGCTTTCCTGTGTAAATAGTTTTTCTCGTTTTTGCTTTTCCCTTTTTATTTGCTTGTTTACGAGAAACCAAAAACTCCAAAAATATTTCAGTGTGTTTCTCTGAATTCCTGTTCTTTTTATTGAGTCATACCGAGGAGAAGACCGTGATGAAAATGTTGAGTGACTCTCATTTGCATTATTGTTGATCTAACAAAGAGTCCATATTACCTTGTCTTCTCCTTTTGAATAAAATGTTTGCAGATTCCAGCTTAGTCCACGGCACTCTTGCACTATTATTATTTTCAATTCGTTCGGTCGTGCAAATTAAAGGCAATAATGACGATATTTGATGAACTGGTCGTGGTAGAGAGAAACAAGTATGAACTCGACTTGTTCTGTTTTTGTAAATATGTTTAACCTAGTATCCATGATTCATCCTATTATGATGAAACATGTTTGCAATGACATCTAGAGATTATAGTTTCTCATGCCATGCATAGGTAGCTAGGAGTGGATAATGATTTATCTTGGATGTCAACATTGCGTTAAAATGATTGTGATGTAGTATGATGATATGGTATCCTCCTCTGTATGTTTGACTGGCTTGACTTGGCACATGTTCATGCATGTAGTTGAATCAAAACCAACATAGCCTCTATGATATTTATGTTCATGGTGTTCATATCCTACTCATGCTAGTATCCCATTTTACTTATGCATAATGCATGTTGATGACCGTTGTTGCTCTCTAGCTGGACGCTTCTCAACCTATTTGCTAGCCTTCGCCTGTACTAAGTGTGAATTCTGCTTGTACATCAAAAACCTGAAACCCAAGTTATTCCAGATGAGTCCACCATTACCCTGTTGTTCTAAGTAAATTTGCATATCCCACCTCTGAAAACTTCAAATAAATATCCTTTTTGTGTGCCTGGATTGTTCATAGAGCGACATGAGGTAGTTGGTATCTTCCATGCTAAGGAGGTTATTATCAGGATGGGTGTTTATTCACTCACCATTGCACGAGAGAAGGGGCGGTAATAGGGATTCCCAGTCTCAAATTGCAAAAAGAACTTATAAACAACCAAACAAAAACTCCTATGGAGCAATAACCTTTACTTTATCGCTTGGGAATTGCTACTAATGTATTTAGCATGGAAGATATTGATAAATGATTGTCGCGAAGTAAACAAGAAGGGTGCATGTCTCAAAATTTCATTTACCTCTGTTTTTAAAAACTTGAGCTCTAGCACCCTTGCAAATCACTGCTTCCCTCTGCGAAGGGACTTTCTATTTACTTTTATGTTGTGTCATCACCTTCTCAAATAAGCGCCAGAACCTGAGAGCACTGCTGTCATGCTGATGCATTGTGTGTAGCTAATGTTGGGTGCATCATGGATGGATCTTTTCTACCATGAATTACAATGTTTAGGCACTGCTTGAACTTTGGAGGTGCTTTGCATTTATGTTTTGCGGTCTCAGAAAGGGCTAGTGAGATACCACTATTGTCATATTATATCATGGTTGTTTTCACAACATGTTACTGCTTGAGATATCTTATTACTGCTCGCTAGTTGATTATGCCATTTATATGAGTTAATATAATTTTTAAGAGTTATTGTCGACATGGTTAGTTATAATCTTTGCTGAAAACCTGGGTGCTGTTTAAGCTTATTTATGGAAACAAGAGCAAAAGAGTTCGTAAAAGTTTTTCTTTTCACTTTTAGTTTATCAACTGAATTGCTTGAGGACAAGCAAAGGTTTAAGCTTGGGGGAGTTGATACGTCTCCGTCGTATCTACTTTTCCTAACGCTTTTCCTCTTGTTTTGGACTCTAATTTGAATGATTTGAATGAAACTAACCCGGTCTGACGCTGTTTTCAGCAGAACTACCATGGTGTTGTTTTTGTGCAGAAATAGAAGTTCTCAGAATGGAACAAAATTTTGCAAGGATTTTTTATACAATAAAAGAGAATTTCTGGAGCCAAGAACTAACGAAGGGGGGGAACCTAGGTGGGCACAACCCACAAGGGAGTGCCACCCCCTCTAGGCGTGCCCAGGTGGGTTGTCCCCACCCGATGGCCCCGCAGACCCTGAAACCAACGCTATAAAATCCTATTTTTCTAGAAAAAAACTGGGAGAAAGAATTATCACGCTTCATGAGATGGAGCCGCCACTGTCTCATGTTCTTCATTAGGAGGCCAAATCTGGAGTTCGTTCGGGGCTTCGGAGAGGGAGATCTTCGATCTTCGTCATCACCAACCCTTCTCCATCGCCAATTCCATGATGCTCCCCACCGGGAGTGAGTAATTCCTTCACAGGCTCGCTGGTCGGTGAGCAGTTGGATGAGATTCATCATGTAATCGAGTTAGTTTTGGTAGGTCTTGATCCCTAGTATCCATTATGTTCTGAGATTGATGTTGGTATGACTTTGCCATGCTTAATGCTTGTCACTTTGGGCCCGGGTGCCATGATTTCAGATCTGAACCGTCTATGTTATCACAATTATATTCACGTTCTAGATCCAATCTTGCAAGTTATAGTCACCTACCACTACTGGAAACTGGGAATTTGCCATCAGCCAGCTCTTTTCCATCTGCCAGCTGATGGCAAAGAACGTCTTTGCCATCTTCTTATAAAAAACAGATGGCAAAGAACTGACAGACGGCAAATAACATGGTTGCCATCAGCCAATTCTTTGCCATCTGCTAGTGGATGGCAAATAATCTTTGCCATCTGCCAGCAGATGGCAAATAGGTTGGCAAATCCTATGGCCGTCAAGAGTGTAACGGCATACTAGCCCCACCTCTTTGCCATCTGCCAGCAGACGAAAAGATTCTTTGCCATCTGCAGGCAGATGGCAAAGAGATGGGGTTATTTTTTTCTAGATAAAAAAAACTATGGGGTTATTTTTGTACTCATTGGTTGAAATGTTTGTGTCATGGATTGATGACATGGCAACCCTAGGGTCCCACATCCATACGTATTCAATTGACACACCCCCTCAGCTAGCACACACACATCTTATCCATTCTCCACCCGACTCACGCACAGCAACCCTAGCGAGCAGCGGCTGGAGGCGCGGGCGACGAGGCGGGGCCCAAGGCGGCGGGAGGCAGGCATCGTGGCTCACGGCTGTTCGCTCGCTCGTGCCGCTAGGCGCGACGCGGCGGGGCCCAAGGTGGCGGGAGGCGGGCGCCGCGGCCCACGGCGACTGGAGCTGCGCGACACGGCAGTGGCCCGCGGCGGAGGGGAGCAGGCTCCCGGCTGTTGGCTCGCGCTGCTGCGGTTGCTGAAGCATCCATGGAGTCGCCAACCCCCAAGTCGCTGTACGAGTTAGTTCCCGAGCCCCAGCGTCACGCCTGAACCTCATGCCCCAACCTCTGCTGTTTGAAATAGCCTTTTACCTGTGCTGTTTTTACCTGAAACTTGTAGGTTGGAGCCAACGAATATTTTTAGCTTAGACCTAGTTCTTCAAGGGTTTCTATTGAAGGAACCGAGCGGTAGGAAATCATATGTGAAGGGGAAAACAATTAGATGGAATGTAGACTCGGAGGATTTCACAATTGATGTGCTAATGGATGGCTTAGGTGCTGAGCTGAGAGTTGGCAGGAATCAGAGTGTTACTGTGTCAGTACAAACCGGAATACATGTATTATTTGAACCATTATTGGTTTAACTTGAGAAAATGGCATGGATAGAGGTATAGGAAAGTTGTAGTGGCATATTCCCAAGTAGAGCTTTTGTAATGGCATATTTCCAACTCACGAAAATTGTAGTGGCATAGATCCAATTAACCCTTGAATATATGCCTTCAAATATGCAAGATTATACTCCCTCCGTTCCGAATTACTTGTCGCAGGTATGGATGTATCTAGATGTATTTTAGTTCTAGATACATCCATTTCTGCGACGAGTAATTTGGAACGGAGGGAGCAGTTTCCTTTATGAGTATGATGAAGGATTATCACTTGTGCAGTTTGATACTTGTGCTGAAATCTTACTTTACTTGAACCTCGATTCTGTTTCAAGCATACTTTGTCGAATTCTCATTGGTTTCATGGTCTCTACAAAATAAAACATCCACTTTAGTTCTTAACTTCTCATTGGTTTCATGGTTTCCAGGAAACAAACATCCACTGTGTCAATCACTCAAGATGGTGCATGCAGTTTTCCTGAAAGTTAAGTCTAAGGTAGTCAACAATACATGTGCGTATATGAATATTTCTCCTGGACTTGAACTTCGATTAATGAAAAGACACTTTAATCTAGAGATCATACAAAAAAATTGCTTTTTGAAAATGCACTTGGCTCTGACACATGTATGGATCCCAGTGCACCATTTCACTCAATTTTGGAGAAATATGATAATATCCATGGCATTTGGTGCCGGCTGACCCTGACAGTGTGGCATCCGCCCTTTTCAGGGCCTGCTCCTACATAAAGTTGGGTGATGGGACGACGACCAATTTCTGGGAGGACAAATGTTTGCCGGGTGGGCGTTCCGTCTAAGACCTGGCGCCAACACTGCTCACTTTTGTGCCCAAGAGCACAACTAGGTTTACTTCTGCCTTCCTTTTGACTACAATTCCTTGTGTGAGCTCCTCTCTCTAATTCATGTCCACCTAATTTATTTTTTCAGTCATCTAGGGTTTGGATGGGGCTGGGTTCCTACAACGACGGCAACAGAGGCGACAAACACCACTTTGCAACCTCGCCGAACTGTGTTGCTGAACTGAAGGTACTGTAGCAATCCTTCTGGTTTGGTAGCTACAACTGAGATACTTAGCTTGTTTATGCCTTCATTTTTTTAGTAAAAACATGATTCCAGCATGTGTAGAGTATTAGATTTCAGTTGTTTGTTGTAGTTTGTTTTCAGGGTTCAGTAAATTCTGCATCAATATTTAAAGTTTTAGTATCAAGTGATGATGAGCAAGGTCCGCTTTTGATTGTTGTATGCCAACCCATGTTTTCTATTTGTAGATGGTTGTGTTTTTGCAGTTGGCCTACATCTGGATTACTTTCAACGTAATATCATTTTCTTCATATCGATATCCTATTAATTACTACTACATCAAGGATCTTCATGTTGTTGGTTTTCTTACAACTCCACTCATTGGTAATGATGGTTTAATTTCTTTGATATTTTCTTCAGTTTAGGGACAGCAGCAGTTTTACCACCGATGGTGTTGCATGTAAGCTGGATGTTCTCATTGTTCTCTTGGCTCTGATCGGGTGAGTTCTTCCCTATTTCCTTTTACGGTAGTACGGTTGTATGCATATGCCTCTTGATATTTACCAGCTCTTCTTAGGATTGCCTAACTAGCATATATATTCTCAGAAAAATTATCATCTACGGCCCATTGTCAGCTATACAACTTTTGAATTATGTGAAGTTCAGTTCAGATTTGATAGCTATGTCAAAACTCAATATTGTATAACATGTTTTTTGTATGAGTGATATCAGCTTTCTGAGTCAGATAATTTTATCGTAAGTGCTTAACTTGATGACTTTGTAAACTTGCAAGACAGAAATTTCATTCTGTAAGGAAGTGAAAGACCTTCTCATTTTCTGATTGTTCTACCTCTCTGACTGAAACAGGAACTTTCGCGCAAAGAAAACACACACAGGGCAGGAACATGAGTACTCTCGCCCTTCCATGTTTCTGGTCGATCGAACTCTTCGGTGACCAGAAAATGAGAAAAGGGTAGGTCATCGATGTACAGACCACAGGCGCTCAGACGCACGGCCGACATCATGGTCGTCATAGCTCATAACCCATGAGGGGGTGACGAAGCAAGAAAGGAAGGTTAGTTGACTCTCCTCTAATTCATTTTGTTGCTGTTGAGAAACTCTCCTCTCCGATTCTGATTGTCTTAGTTAGTCCTTGGAAATCTCCCAACATTAGATTAATTTATGCATTAAAAACTACAAAGAGTACAATAGTAGAAATTATAGTCATAGAAACTGATGTGGGTTGCAGAACTCCCCGGCGACGAGCCCAACGGCCTTGTACTTCGCCCAGACAAGCATCATTGGGTCGACGTTGCAGCCAGCGGCTGCGGCCATGCATTTGGAAATTGCAGGAGTTTTTTCTTGAAAAGAAAATATAAAATTTACACCTCTTGCACCACTGATAGAGATGTGCCTTGCTGTAATAAGATGATGGGCTCATGACTTATCTTTCTTGGAAAAAACAAGGAATCTAGCCATAACTATGTACATATCTGGATACTCATCTGTTTTTTCTCAAGCTATCATGTCAAGTGTATAGGAAATGATGATATACAGAATAAGGAGAAAGACATGCTGACAGTACATCCGGTTCCAATTTTCATCATACTATGTGCTAATATATGCTCTCAATGATAATATGCCACCTTGCGCTATCTACACATGTAACATGTTCTTCTTTTGTATAATTATACACTATAAAATTATTGTATGCTTACCTTTGGTGGAATTTCAGAGTTGAAAGGACATGAAGTTTCCACGCGAGGGGAGTTAATTTTGGTTGTCCTTTGTTTCATAGAAAATGTTGGTATCATTTAGAACTATGTTTATTTGGTGTAACCGGAATTAATCACTGGTTAAACATATAGAAGGAGTCTCTCTATTGGAAGGGGAAAATATAATATTAGACACCATTTATTTTTCTGCTCGCTGATGCATGCAATGTATCATTTGGCCTTGATTTAATGTACTGCACTTTTCTTCATTGTTCTCTGTTCTTTAATAAGTCAGACTCATATAGAACCTGATATTTCTTAGTGATGTCTTCAGATCCCATGAATGTCATTTTGCACCAAAGGTTTGTAACCATTGGGGAATGTTTTCTTGCTCTGATGTATCAAGTTGCCATGGGGGTGATATAGAGGTGAAAGCTAGCAAGCCATCTCCTGATATTTTCCTTACTAGCAAGCTTAATGCGGAACACTTATATTTCAGTACTTGTTTGTTTAATTGTGTTATTTATCTGCAGGTCTCTTCCTTGTCCAAAGTATGTCATACCTAATCAAGACATGTTCATTAAATTTACCCGTCATGTAAATGACACAACATGATTCACTTGTGTATAGTGTAAACATATATTTATTTATGGCAAGCAGGTGTTCAAATTATAGTTGTGAAACGTGTATAGTGTAAGGATATAATTATTAAGGGAAGTGACGTCATAATGGTCGTGCCTGGTCTTCTCCGAGTCTATGCTTGTGGTTTGTGTTCTTTAGATCTGTTCATGCCCTGATATTGCTATCTGATTTCATTGGAAGGTGAAAATGAATTGATATAAGAAAAAATAAAATTAAATGGGGCAATATAGTCACTTTGCCATCTGCTAGCAGATGGCAAAGAGCTTTGCCATCTGCTCGCAGATGGCAAAGAGCTTTGCCATTAGCTGGCAGATGGCAAAGAGGCCACGTGTCATCTACATGTAAAATTTGGGCTGGCCTATTTGGGCTCTTTGCCATCTGCCAGCAGATGGCAAAGCTCTTTGCCATGTGCTGGCAGATGGCAAAGCATGCAGCCTTTGCCATCTATTGGCAGACGGCAAAGAGCCTGCAGCTTTTGCCATCTGCTGGCAGACGGCAAAGTATGCCGTTAGCCTTCTAACGTGGCTAACCCCGTTAAGAGGCTTTGCCATCTGCCAGCTGATGGCAAAGCCACAGGCTCTTTGCCATCAGCCAGCAGACTGCAAAGAAGCCTTTACCGGCAGGGTTTCAGACAAACTGTTTGCCATCTGCTGGCAGATGGCAAAGCCTTTGCCATCCGCTGACCATGCCTTTGCCATCTTCCATGGCAGATGGCAAAGTGACATATTCCAGTAGTGTACTACGTGTTATGATCCGGCAACCCCGGGGTGACAATAGTCGGGACCACTCCTAGTGATGACCGTAGTTTGAGGAGTTCATGTATTCACCGTGTGCTAATGCTTTGTTCCAGTACTCTATTAAAAGGAGGCCTTACCCTTAGTTTACAGTAAGACCCCGTTGCCACGAGAGGGTAGGACAAAATATGCCATGCAAGGTCTCTCCATAAGCATGTATGACTATTTACGGAATACATGCCTACATTATATTTATGAACTGGAGCTAGTGTCGTATCACCCTAGGTTATGATTGTCTCACGATGAATATCATCCAATGAATCGCCGATCCAATGCCTACGATTTTCCTACATATTGTTCTTGCTAAGTTACTATCGCTACTGTCAATATTGCACTACTACAGAACTACTGCTATCACTGTTACTGTTACTATTGTTGTTGCTACTACTATCAAAACTATCAAACTACTTTGCTACTGATTGCTTTACTGCAGATAATTAATCTTCAGGTGTGGTTGAATTGACAAGTCAGCTGCTAATACTTGCAAATATTCTTTGCCTCCCCTTGTGTCTAATCTATAAATTTGGGTTGAATACTCTACCCTCAAAAACTGTTGCGATGCTATATACTTGTGGGTTACCAGGGGGGCTGCCTAGGGCTCCCCCAAGGGGCTGGCGGCCACCTTGGGCTCCTGCCATGGTCGCGCCCCCTTCCTTCTTGGGCACGCGGGAGGAAGGCAGGAGGGGGTGGCACCCACCTTTCCTTCTTTTCATGAGGAAGGGAAGGCAGGAGGGGCTAGCCCCCCCTTTTCCTCACTTAGGGTTGGCGGCCTAGAGGTGGGGCGCGCCAACCCCTTGTGGGCTGGTGTGCTCCCCTCGTTGGCCCATATGGCCCAATAACCTCCCGGGGACACCCGAAACCCCTTCCGGTGATCCGGTGACTACTCGATTCATTCTGAAACCTTTTTGGTGACCAAATAACATTGTCCTATATATCAATCTTTACCTCCGGACTATTCCGGAGCTCCTCGTCATGTCCGTGGTATCATCCGGGACTCCGAACAACGTTTGGTCACCAAATCACATAACTCATATAATACTATATCGTCAACGAGCGTTAAGCGTGTGGACCCTACGGGTTCGAGAATGATGTAGACATGTCCGAGACACTTGTACGGTCAATAACTAATAGCGTGACCTAGATGCCCATATTGGTTCCTACATATTCTATGAAGATCTTTATCGGTCAAACCTTTATGACAATATATGTAGTTCCCTTTGGCTGTCGGTATGTTACTTGCCCGAGATTTGATGTTGGTATCTCTATACCTAGTTCAATCTCGTTACTGGCAAGTCTCTTTGCTCGTTTCGTAATACATCATCTCGTAACTAACTCCTTAGTCACTTTGCCTACAAGCTTCTTGTGATGCTGTATTACCAAGAGGGCCCAGAGATACCTCCCTGATACACGGAGTGACAAATCCCAATCTCGATCCATGCCAACTCAACAAACATCTTCGGAAATACCCGTAAAGCATCTTTATGATCACCCAGTTATGTTGTGACGTTCGATAGCACACAAGGTATTCCTTCGGTATCCGGGAGTTGCATGATCTCATGGTCAAAGGAATATGTATTTGATATTAAGAAAGCAGTAGCAATGAACTGAACAATCATATGCTAAGCTAACGGTTGGGGTCTTGTCCATCACATAATTCTCCTAATGATGTGATCCCGTTATCAAGTGACAACACATGTCTATGGTTTGGAAACCTTAACCATCTTTTGATCAATGAGCTGGTCTAATAGAGGCTCACTAGGGACACGGTGTTGTCTATGTATCCACACATGTATCTGAGTTTTCGATCAATAGAATTCTAGCATGGATAACAGAAGTTTATCATGAATAGGGAAATATGATAATAACCAATTTATTATTGCCTCTAGGGCATATTTCCATCATAATGTTGATCCATCAGGCATCACTCAGGACTCCAATGAAATTTATGATTTTCCCCACAACGAGCCACTAGCCAGATCCCCTAGTTGGCAACAACAAGATATTACCAGGCCTCACCCGTTATTAGCTCCTTACCACAATGCCCTGGCCTAACAAGGTGGGTGTTGAGGGAGTCTTGGATTAAGGGGTCCTCGGACAGCAGGACTACATACCTTAGCCAGACTATTGGACTACGAAGATACAAGATTGAAGACTTCGTCCCGTGTCCGGATGGGACTCTCCTTTGCATGGAAGGCAAGCTTGGATATTTGAATATATAGATTTCCTTCTCTGTAACCGACCCTGTGTAACCCTAGCCACCTCCAGTGTCTATATAAACCGGAGGGTTTAGTCGTAGGACAACAACAATCATAATCATAGGCTAGCTTCTAGGGTTTAGCCTGTACAATCTCGTGGTAGATCAACTCTTGTAATACTCATATCATCAAGATCAATCAAGCAAGAAGTAGGGTATTACCTCCATCAAGAGGGGCCAAACCTGGGTAAAACATTGTGTCCCCTGCCTCCTGTTACCATTAGCCTTAGTCGCACAGTTCGGGACCCCTACCCGAGATCCGCCGGTTTTGACACCGACATTGGTGCTTTCATTGAGAGTTCCAGTGTGCTGTCGCGATAAGGCTTGATGGCTCCCTCGATCATCTTCAACGATGCGGTCCAGGGGGAGGTTTTCCTTCCCGGACAGATCTTTGTATTCGGCGGCTTTGTACTGCGGGCCAACTCGCTTGGCCATCTGGAGCAGATTGACAGCTACGCCCCTGGCCATCAGGTTAGGTTTGGAAACTTAAACTATACTACCGACATCCACGGAGACTTGATCTTCGACGGATTCGAGCCCATGACAGGTGCGCCGAACAGTCATGATGGACATGACATTGATCTGCCATCAGACAATATTCGGGAGATCGCACTCGCGTGGGCGCCGGGAATCAATCCGGAGCAAATCGTGCCTTCTGAGGACGGGTGGATGGGACCCTCCATGGAGGCCGCTCACTCATCGGCGTCGGAGCCAAACACTGATCCCACCTCCTGTGAGAGTGGCGTTATCAGACCCCCGGACTCGTCTCCGGCTGCAGGATCAAAACCGCGTGCGTCATGCCTATCGAATCAGATTGGGCACCCGTCATGGAGTTCACTGCCGCGGATATCTTTGACCACTCACCCTTGGGTGACGTGCTGAACTCATTAAGGTCTCTGTCCTTGTCAGGAGATTCTTGGCCGAACTATGTCTGGCTCGAGTGGGGAGCGGACGATGAAGAATTTCGTCCCCCACCCACCACCCACTTTATAGCAACTGTCGATGACTTAACCGACGTGCTTGACTTCGACTCTGAAGACATCGACGGTATGGACGACGATGCAGGAGAAGAACAGGAACCACCACCTATAGGGCGATGGACATCCACCTCATCATATGATATTTACATGGTGGACACCCCTAAAGAAAACAATGGCGATGAGGCAATGGAAGATAGCCCCTTGCGGAAGCAATCTAGACACCGGCGTCATTGGCGCCGCTCCAAGCCCCGCCATGCAAAAATAGTGATACCGGCACAAGAGATAACAATCCGGATGGTGCCAAAGATGAAGAAATCCTGCCCAGCCAGGCTTCGAGCAGGCCTAGCAAGAGGATGGGCAAGCTAGCCCTAAAGAATAGGCAACTGATGGAGAATCAGAGGAAGATAATTATATGCCTCTCTCCGAAGACGAAGTGAGCCTTGGTGATGAAGAATTCATCGTACCTGAGGATCTCGTCGAGCAGGCTTCAAACGCCGGCTTATAGCCACTGCAAAAAGCCTGAAGAACAAGCAACAACAGCTTCAAGTTGATCAAGATCTGCTAACTGACAAATGGACCGAGGTCCTGGCTGCCGAGGAATACGGACTCGAGCGCCCTAGCAAAAGCTACCCAAAGCACAGGCTGCTACCTCAACTCGAGGAAGTGGCTTCAAAGCCCACGCTACCAGCGCATTATGCGGTTGACCGGACACCCCGTGGCCGCGACAAAATGGCGTACCAGCCCGAAGTCCAGACCGCACCCCGCCGCCAATCAAACAATAATACCAAGGCCCGGGGCTACACGAAGGACCTACGAGATGTATTGGAAAACAAAGTAGGACAATCAAGATCGATCTACGGATCACGGGGACATGCCCCAACACGTGACAAGAATCTTCACGCCGGATACACTAACAAATCCGGCCATGCCGAATACAATGAAACCCGGCAAAGAGGCGCCGCACACCCCCTATGCTTCACTAATGAAGTAATGGATCATGAATTGCTGGAAGGGTTTAAACCCGTGAACATTGAATCATACGATGGCACCACAGACCCTGCGGTATGGATAGAAGACTTTTTTCTCCACATTCACATGGCCTGCGGAGATGATCTACACGTCATCAAGTACCTCCCACTAAAACTAAAGGGACTGGCTCGGCATTGGCTAAATAGCTTGCCGACAAACTCCATCGGGACTTGGGAGAACCTAGTAGATGCATTCCTTGATAACTTACAGGGCACTTACGTGCGCCCACCGGATGCTGATGATCTAAGTCACATAACTCAGCAGCCCGAAGAGTCAGCCAGGAAATTTTGGACCCGGTTCCTAACCAAAAAGAACCAAGTTGTTGACTGTCTGGATGCTAAAGCCCTAGCGGCCATTAAACATAACATCCATGATGAATGGCTTGCCCGACATCTCGGTCAGGAAAAGCTAAAGTCCATGGCAGCTCTCACAACACTCATGACTCGCTTTTGTGTGAACGAGGATAGCAAGTTGGCCCGTTGCAACAATACATCAAGCAATCCAGGCACATCGAAAGCTAAAGATAGCAACGGTAAATCACGGCGCAACAAACACAAGCGCCACAAAAATGGTGATAATGCCGAAGATACGTCAGTCAAGATTCAGCGGCCCCAAGGCCGGTCAGCGGAAGAAACCATTCAACAAAAACAATTCAGGCCCATCCAGTTTTGACCGCATACTCGACCGTCCATGCCAAATTCATGGCACCCCTGGAAAACCAGCCAACCACACCAATAGAGAATGATGGGTCTTCAGACAAGCTGGCAGGTCAGGCGCCGAGAACAAGGGGAAGGGGCCTCAAAGCGACGACGACGACGAAGAGCCCCGATCACCAAATATAGGAGGAAAGATGATATTCCCCCCCCCAGGTGAAAATGGTGAATATGATACGCGCAAGCCACATTCCCAAGTGGAAACATGCACTAAGGGAGGCCTATACAATCAACCCAAAGTTCAACCCATGGTCCTCTTGCCCGATCACCTTCGATCACAGGGACCACCCTACCAGTATCCATCATAGTGGTTCGGCCGCATTGGTCCTCGACCCCATCAGTGATGGATTCCACCTCATACAAGTCCTTATGGATGGAGGCAGCAGCGTGAACCTGCTTTACCAGGATACAGTGCGCAAAATGGGCATCAACCCTTCAAGGATCAAGCCCATAAAAACCACCTTTAAAGGTATAATACCAGGTGTAGAGGGCTATTGCACGGGCTCAATCACACTGGAAGTGGTCTTCGGATCTCCGGACAATCACCGTACCAAAGACTTAGTCTTCGACATCGTCCCCTTTCGCAGCGACCATCAGGCACTGCTCGGACGAACCGCGTTCGCTCGGTTCAACGCGGTGCCACATTATGCCTACCGTAAATTAAAGATGCCCGGCCCACGCGGCGTCATCATGGTTAATGGCAGAAACAAATTTCCCCTCCTGGCCGAAGAGTCTACCACCACTTTAACAACAAGAACAATAAATGACACCTTACAGTCGAACCTCGAGTCGAAAGCAAAGCTCCCGGACAACAACAAAGGAATCCTAACTACTGTGCAGCAGGATAGCCCGGCCCGCCCGGAGATAAATTAAAAACACCCCGGAAAAGGATAGAACAAGCCACATGCTGCGGCTCAACCGCCAGGTGGCGCAAAACCATTTCTTACAATTTCTTTACAGGTTCACCTCTACGTAGGCCATGATGGAAGGCGTGGGAACAGTTTGAGCGTGTCAGGGAATCTCTAGGTATTCCCCTGTAATCATCCGACTACACCCCGGATCCAAACACAACTCCCGCACGCCTGGTATCAGCAGGTTCCACAATCATATTTCTTTTTATCACATCACCTATACTCATACGAATTGATGTATTACTCAAATACAACATGTGGATTTATATGATGCTCACCTGTTACTATTTCTTATTTAAAATTCCTTTGTTAAAAGGCGGCTGCTTATCGCAATATGCCTCAATATGCCAGGGGCTTCATCACGCCCATACTACGGTAAAAATTCCGAACACCTTCACGGTAGTTCGGCACCCCGAACTTATAGCATTATATGCATCAGCTCCGAATCATGTCTTGGGTCAATAGTTGGGTTTGCCCGGCTCCTATGTTTTCGTACCTTACGTTCCGCTATATCGGCTAAGGTAGCACTGGGAGAACTATTGCGATTGTGTCCCGGTTCTTCCGGACGAGTACCTCAGTAGAGAAAGCCAAAAACTGACTGTCATAATGTAGCGAGAGCTGGTCAGCTATTCGAGAGGTTCTAAAATCTTTAAGGATTTCTTCCACATAATGCTATAACCAATGCAGCGTGCGATGGATTGGCCTTTTTCGATCAGGCGCTTATAGAGCCCCTCGTGCGGACTTCCGAACACTAGGGGATGCGCCTACCTTCCTCAAAACAACTCCTATGGCTAAGTGAGAGCGATAAACCCCTATAGTCCGATTGCCTGGTTCACTGTGCTGAACACCTCCTTTAGGGACCCAAAACTAGGATAAAGAGTGCTCAGGTTTATCCCGAACACTCCTGTACTCACTGCGTGGGGGCGGAAGCCAACGACTGGCCGACTCTCAGAATTATTATATACAACGGCCGCACAGGATGAAAAACATTCCTACGACAAAGCAATAGATGATATGAATGCTCTTGTTCAAATACTACAATGGACGAACATGATCGTATTCATGGAAATATAATGTCCTTGGTGCATTGCTCCGCCGCAAGGTGGGCTCCTTTCAAGACACCTTCATAATACAGTTCAGGCTTGCGGTGCTCCTTCCCCTCCGGTGGTCCCTCGGTCATCAGCTTCTCCGCATCCATCTTCCCCCAATGCACCTTGGCACGGGCGAAGGCCATTCGCGCACCCTTTATGTAGACTAACCTCTTGATGACTTCGAGTCGAGGGCAGGCACCTGCAAGCCGCTTCACGAGCCCGAAGTAGCTGCTTGGAATCGGCTCAGCAAGCCACAACTGGATAATTAAATCCTTCATGGATAATTCGGCCGCCTTGTGCAGCTCGACCAGCTGCTTCAGCTAATCGGAGAAAGGCACCGGATAATTCGGCGCCAGATACTGCATCTAGAAGAGCTTATCCACAGTATTCCCCCTTCGGCTTGGTAGAATTGGGTGGCATCAGATATGCTGTGCGGCAGCTCCGGAAATACCCCTGTATACATCAAAACTCAAGATTCTCAAATTTGATTTTCTCATCTCCTATACTTTCTTTCTATAGAAAAAGCCTTACCAGCCACAATCTTCCTCGCCTCCTGGATTTCCTTCAGGGCACCTTGGGCTTCGCCCCGGGTATCACTTGCGGCTTGGCGAGCCTGGAAGAGTTCGGATTCTTTCCCTGCTAAACTCTGCTCTAGGGTCTCACATTTCTTCACGACCTCTTGAAGCTCTCGCTCAGCCTCAATAACTCTGGCCTCGTGCTTCTCATGGAGCACCTGCTGTGCGGCTGCTTTCCTCTCGGCTTCGGCCACAGCCTTCTTCAAGGTCTCAATTTCGGCCGACGCCCCTAGAGCACATTATCAAAAGATTGTTAGCATGCACACTCATCCTTTTGTGCTACATAAACAAGGTTTCTACATACCTTGATTATCCTCCAGCTGTCTCTTCACTTTGCCAAGTTCTGCTTCGCCCCGCTTCAGACTACGCCTCAGTCAAGATACTTCCGCAACTTGAGAGGCCACAGTCGCTACAGATACCTGCTGATTAAAAAGAGTGATAAATATCATCAAGCGAGTCTCCCGCGAACATGAATTTGATCCCCTGTCCGGTTCTTTCTTTCACCGAACAGTGTATCAGGGGCTACTATCTATACCATGACATTCTCCCAAGAACTCATAAAACATACCTCAAAGCCTCTTATGAGGCTGACACAGGATTCATTCCATCCACTCTCAGCGGACTGAATCTTCTCAATCACCGCACCCATGAGGGCACGGTGTTCATCAACGATGGAGGCACCCTTCAGCGCCGCCAATAAAGTATCCGACACGCCTGGTTGAACAGAGGCGGCCGGTGGATGGGACTTGGGGACCTGATGGGTCTCTAGAATCATGTCTGGCTTAGGTCCAGATTCAAGATGACCTCCGCCGTCGACACCTACGAGATTTTTCTCTCCCATGTAACCAGCCCCAGAAGTATGGCCTCCTGGCGCCGCCTTCACGACCTTCTCCCCTCCTTCGTGGCCTGGGTCCTTCTGGGACGAAACCTCAGTTTCGTTCCTACATTTGGAGGAGGAGGCCTTCAGGGGTGTCCCGCTCCCCATAGCGTTCGAACCCAGCAGATCCTCTGACAAGGATTGCTCGGCGCGGGGCTTCACCGGACTGAAAAATAAAAGCACGACTCAGATTAGAATGTGATGCCATGACAAGTCCGAACGCGTGAGTGTGTTCGAATTTTATGCTTACGAGTTCACCAGGGGCTCGGCCCTGGGATCCCACTCCGGGCTGCTATCGGTGGCGCTGGTGGACTCCTCTTGAAGAAGAGTTTTTCCCCTCTTAGGCGAATCGGCCTCCAAGGAGCTGGAGGACATTCTTTTCTTCTTTCCCCCTGCGGGGGATTCGTCCTCCTCCTCCCCATCCTCTTCGGAGGAAGAATGGGCATTGGAGTCTTCGGATTTTGTGTCTGTGGTACCACGGCGACGGAGGCCGCCCCTGGTCTTCTTGGCCTCCTTCTCGGTCTTTTTCTTCGGTGCTTTATATGGCGCCGGGACCAACATCCTCGTCACGAGTGGGCCGGCCGGTTCTTCTGGCAGAGGGGCAGGACAATAGATCCGCCCCGCCTTCTTCGCCCAGCCCTAGGAAAAATGATGGGAAATATGTTAAGTGTCTCCCTGAGGATGTACGGACATAATGCATGAATTATCAAACATTCAGTTGCTTATCGAACTTGCGGGGCGGGACAGTTGGTATCCGCAGTCCTTGGTGGAGTCCGGCCACGGTTTTTCGGACTTGAAAAGCACCTTCCAGATGTCCTTGTGTGTAGAGCCAAAGAGCTCTAGCAGGGTCTGGTGCTTGGCCGGGTCGAACTCCCATAAATTGCAAGCTCGGTGTTGACATGGTAGATGAAGGAAATATGCCCTAGAGGCAATAATAAAGTTATTATTTATTTCCTTATATCATGATAAATGTTTATTATTCATGCTAGAATTGTATTAACCGGAAACATAATACATGTGTGAATACATAGACAAACATAGTGTCACTAGTATGCCTCTACTTGACTAGCTCGTTTATCAAAGATGGTTATGTTTCCTAACCATAGACAGAAGAGTTGTCATTTGATTAATGGGATCACATCATTAGGAGAATAATGTGATTGACTTGACCCATTCTGTTAGCTCAGCACTTGATCGTTTAGTATGTTGCTGTTGCTTTCTTCATGACTTATACATGTTCCTGTAACTATGAGATTATGCAACTCCCGTTTACCGGAGGAACACTTTGGGTGCTACCAAACGTCACAACGTAACTGGGTCATTATAAAGGAGTACTACAGGTGTCTCCAAAGGTACATGTTGGGTTGGCGTATTTCGAGATTAGGTTTTGTCACTCCGATTGTCGGAGAGGTATCTCTGGGCCCTCTCGGTAATGCACATCACTATAAGCCTTGCAAGCAATGTAACTAATGAGTTAGTTACAGAATGATGCATTACGTAACGAGTAAAGAGACTTTCTAGTAACGAGATTGAACTAGGTATTGGATACCGACGATCGAATCTCGGGAAAGTAACATACCGATGACAAAGGGAACAACGTATGTTGTTATGCGGTTTGATCGATAAAGATCTTCGTAGAATATGTGGGAGCCAATATGAGCATCCAGGTTACGCTATTGGTTATTGACCGAGAATAGTTCTAGGTCATGTCTACATTGTTCTCGAACCCGTAGGGTCCGCACGCTTAAGGTTTTGATGACAGTTATATTATGAGTTTATGAGTTTTGATGTACCGAAGGAGTTCGGAGTCCCGGATGAGATCGGGGACATGACGAGGAGTCTCGAAATGGTCGAGACGTAAAGATCGATATATTGGACGACTATATTCGGAGTTCGGAAAGGTTTCGAGTGATTCGGGTATTTTTCGGAGTACCGGAGGGTTACGGGAATTCGCCGGGGAGTATATGGGCCTTAATGGGCCATACGGGAATAGAGGAGAGAGTCCAAAAGGAAGGAGGCCTGCACCCCCCCCTCTGGTCCGAATTGGACAAAGGGGGCAGCCCCCTTTTCCTTCTCAATCTCCTCCTCTTTTCTTCTCCAACAAGGAAAGGAGGAGTCCTACTCCCGGTGGGAGTAGGACTCCCCCCTTGGCGCGCCTCCTCCATAGGCCGGCCACCTCCCCCCTTGCTCCTATATATATGGGGGCAGGGGGGCACCCCAAAGACACAACAACAATTGATCCTTGAGATCTATTAGCCGTGTGCGGTGCCCCCCTCCACCATAGTCCTCCTCGATAATATTGTAGCAGTGCTTAGGCGAAGCCCTGCGACGGTAGAACATCAAGATCGTCACCATGCCGTCGTGCTGACAGAACTCTCCCTCGACACTCGGCTAGATCGGAGTTCGAGGGACGTCATCGAGCTGGACGTGTGCTAGAACTCGGAGGTGCCGTAGTTTCGGTGCTTGATCGGTCGGGCCGTGAAGACGTACGACCACATCAACCACGTTGTTCTAACGCTTCCGCTTTCGGTCTACAAGGGTATTTAGACAACACTCTTCCCTCTCGTTGCTATGCATCACCACGATCTTGCGTGTGCGTAGGAAATTTTTGAAATTACTACGTTCCCCAACAGTGGCATCCGAGCCTAGGTTTTATGCGTTGATGTTATTTGCACGAGTAGAACACAAGTGAGTTGTGGGCGATAGTCATACTGCTTACCAGCATGTCATACTTTGGTTCAGCGGTATTGTTGGATGAAGCGGCCCGGACCGACATTACGCGTACACTTATGCGAGACTGGTTTTACCGCCGTGCTTCGCACACAGGTGACTAGCGGATGTCTGTTTCTCCAACTTTAGTTGAACCGAGTGTGGCTACGCCTGGTCCTTGAGAAGGTTAAAACAGCACTAACTTGACGAACTATCGTTGTGGTTGTGATGCGTAGGTAAGAACGGTTCTTGCTCAGCCCGTAGCAGCCACGTAAAATTTGCAACAACAAAGTAGAGGACGTCTAACTTGTTTTTGCAGGGCATGCTGTGATGTGATATGGTCAAGACGTGATGAGATATAAGTTTTTGTATGAGATGATTATGTTTTGTTGAAGTTATCGGCAGCTGGAAGAAGCCCTATGGTTGTCTCTTTGTTGCATAAGATGCAAGTGCCAAATAATTGCTTTACTTTATCACTATACGATAGCAATAGTTGCAAGAGCAATAGTTGGCGAGACGACCATGTGACGACACATTGATATAGATCAAGATGATGAAGATCACGGTGTCGTGCCGATAACGATAGAGATCATGATAGTACTTTGGAGATGGAGATCACAAGCACAAGATGATGATGGCCATATCATATCACTTATATTGATTGCATGTGATGTTTATCTTTTATACATCTTATTTTGCTTAGTTTGACGGTAGCATTTTAAGATGATCTCTCACTAAATTATCAAGAAGTGTTCTCCCTGAGTATGCACCGTTGTGAAAGTTCTTCGTGCTGAGACACCACGTGATGATCGGGTGTGATAGGATCTACGTTCAAATACAACAGGTGCAAAACAGTTGCACACGCGAAATACTCAGGTTAAACTTAACGAGCCTAGCATATAACAGATATGGCCTCGGAACACTGAGACCAAAAGGTCGAGCGTGAATCATATAGTAGATATGATCAACATATTGATGTTCACTGTTGAAACTACTCCATATCACGTGACAATCGGACATGGTGCAGTTGATATGGATCACGTAATCACTTAGAGGATTAGAGGGATGTCTTTCTAAGTGGGAGTTCTTAAGTAATATGATTAATTGAACTTTAATTTATCATGAACTTAGTCTTGGTAGTATTTTGCAAATTATGTTGTAGATCAATAGCTCGCGTTGTTGCTTCCCTATGTTTTTTGCTTCCCTATGTTTTTATATGTGTTCCTAGAGAAAAACTAAGTTGATGTTAGTAGCAATGATGCGGACTTGGTCCGTGATCTGAGGTTTATCCTCATCATAGAAGAATTATGCCCTTGATGCATGATAGACCTATTGCAGGAGCAGATGCAGACATTATGAACGTTTGGCTAGCTCAATATGATGGCTACTTGATGGTTTAGTGCACCATGCTTAACGGCTTAGAATCGGGATTTCAAAGACGTTTTGAACGTCATGGACCATATGAGATGTTCCAGGAATTGAAGTTAATATTTCCAGCAAATACCCGAGTTGAGAGATATGAAGTCTCCAACAAGTTCTATGGCTAAAAGATAGAGGAGAATCGCTCAACTAGTGAGCATGTGCTCAGATTGTCTGGGTACTACAATCGCTTGAATCAAGTGGGAGTTAATCTTCCAGATAAGATAGTGATTGATAGAGTTCTCTAGTCACCATCACCAAGTTAGTAGAACTTTATGATGAACTACAGTATGCAAGGGATGACGAAAACGATTCCCGAGCTCTTCGTGATGTTGAAATCGATGAAGGTAGAAATCAAGAAAGAGCATCAAGTGTTGATGGCTGACAAGATCACTAGTTTCAAGAAAAGGGCAAAGGGAAAGAAAGGGAAACTTCAAGTAGAATGACAAGCAAGTTGTCACTCCCGCGAAGAAGCCCAAAGCTGGACCAAAGCCTGAAACTGAATGATTATACTGCAAAGGAAATGGTCACTGGAAGTGGAAATGCCCTCAATATTTGGTGGATAAGAAGGATGGCAAAGTGAACAAGGGTATATTTGATATACAGGTTATTGATGTGTACCTTACTAGTGTTTATAGTAACCCCTGAGTATTTGATACTTGTTCGGTTGCTAAATATTAGTAACTCGAAACAGGAGTTACAGAATAAACAGAGACTAGTTGAGGGTGAAGTGACGATGTGTGTTGGAAGTGGTTCCAAGATTGATATGATCATCATCGCACACTCCCTATACTTTCGGGATTAGTGTTAAACCTAAATAAATGTTCTTTGGCATTTGCGTTGAACATGAATTTGATTTGATCATGTTTATTGCAATACAGTTATTCATTTAAAGTCAAAGAATAATTGTCATTCTGTTTGCATGAATAAAGCCTTCAATGGTCATACACCCAATGAAAATAGTTTGTTGGATCTCGATCATAGTGATACACATAATCATAATATTGATGCCAAAAGATGCAAAGTTGATAATGATAGTGCAACTTATTTGTGGCACTTCCGTTTGGGTCATATCGGTGTAAAGCGCATGAAGAAACTCCATAAAGATGGATTTTTGGAATCACTTGGTTATGAATCATTTGATGCTTGCGAACCGTGCCTTATGGGCAAGATGACTAAAACTCCGTTCTCCGGAACAATGGAACGAGCTAGTGACTTATTGGAAATAATACATACTGATGTATGCGGTCCAATGAGTATTGATGCTCATGGCGGGTATCGTTATTTTCTGACCTTCACGAGATGATTTGAGCAGATATGAGTATATCTTCTTAATGAAACACAAGTGTGAAACATTTGAAAAGTTCAAAGAATTTCAAAGTGAAGTGGAGAATCATCGTAACAAGAAAATAAAGTTTCTACGATCTGATCGTGGAGGAGAATATTTGAGTTACGAGTTTGGTCTTCAATTAAAACAATGTGGAATAGTTTCACAAACTCATGCCACCTAGAACACCACAGCTTAATGGTGTGTCCGAACGTCATAACAGTACTTTATTGGATATAGTGTGATCTATGATGTATCTTACCAATTTACCACTATCGTTTTGGGATTATGCATTAGAGATAGTTGCATTCACTTTAAAATAGGGCACCATCAAAATCCGTTGAGATGACGCCTTATGAACTGTGGTTTGGCGAGAAACCAAAGTTGTCGTTTCTTAAAGTTTGGGGCTGCGATGCTTATGTGAAAAAGTTTTCACCTGATAAGCTCGAACCCAAATCAGAGAAGTGCGTCTTCATAGAATACCCAAAGGTAACTATTGGGTACACCTTCTATCACAGATCCGAAAGCAAGATTCATTGCTAAGATGGATCCTTTCTAGAGAAGGAGTTTCTCTCGAAAGAAGTGAGTGGGAGGAAAGTAGAACTTGACAAGGTAATTGTACCTTCTCCCAAATTGGAAAGTAGTTCATCACAGAAATCAGTTCCAGTGATGCCTACACCGATTAGTGAGGAAGTTAATGATGATGATCATGAAGCTTCAGATCAAGTTACTACCGAACCTCGTAGGTCTTCCAGAATAAGATCCGCACCAAAGTGGTACGGTAATCCCGTTCTAGAAGTCATGTTACTAGACCATGATGAACCTACGAACTATGAGGAAGCGATGATGAGCCCAGATTCCATGAAATGGCTTGAGGCCATGAAATCTAAGATAGGATCCATGTATGAGAACAAAGTATGGACTTTAATTGACTCGCTCGATGATCAGCATGCCATGTTAAATAAATGGATCTTCAAGAGGAAGACGGACACTGATGGTAGTGTTACTATCTACAAAGCTCGACTTGTCACAAAAAGGTTTTCGACAAGTTCAAGGTGTTGACTACAATGAGATTTTCTCAATTGTAGCGATGCTTAAGTCTGTCCGAATCTTGTTAGCAATTGTCACATGTTATGAAATATGGAAAATGGATGTCAAAAAACTACATTCTTTAATGGATTTATTAAAGAAGAGTTGTATATGATGCAACCAGAAGGTTTTGTTAATCCTAAAGGTACTAACAAAATGTGCAAGCTCCAATGATCCATCAATGGACTGGTGCAAGCATCTCGGAGTTGGAATATGTGCTTTGATGAGTTGGTCAAAGCATATGGTTTTATACAGACTTTTGGAAAGGCCTATATTTACAAGAAAGTGAGTGGGAGCTCTGTAGCATTTCTGATATTATATGTGCAAGACATGTTGTTGATTGGAAATGATATAGAATTTCTGGATAGCATAAAAGGATACTTGAATAAAAGGTTTTTCAATGAAAGACCTCGGTGAAGCTGCTTACATATTGAGCATCAAGATCTATTGAGATAGATCAAGACGCTTGATAAGTTTTTCAATAAGTACATACCTTGTCAAGATTTTGAAATAGTTCAAAATGGAACAGTCAAAGAAAGAGTTCTTGCCTGTGTTGCAAAGGTGTGAAATTGAGTAAGACTCAAGACCCGACCACGGCAGAAAATAGAAAGAGAATGAAAGTCATTCCCTATGCATCAGTCATAGGTTCTATAAAAGTATGCCATGCTACGGACCAGACCTATTGTATACTCTGCCCTGGTTTGGCAAGGGAGTACAATAGTGATCTAGGAGTAGATCACTGGACATTGGTCAAAATTATCCTTAGTAGAATAAGGATATGTTTCTCGATTATGGAGGTGATAAAAGAGTTCATCGTAAAGAGTTACATCGACGCAAGCTTTTACACCGATCCAGATGACTCTAAGTCTCAATCTGGATACATATTGAAAGTGGGAGCAATTAGCTAGAGTAACTCCGTGCAAAGCATTGTAGACATAGAATATTTGCAAAATACATACGACTCTGTAATATGACAGACCCGTTGACTAAACTTCTCTCATGAGCAAAACATGATCATACCTTAGTACTCTTTGGGTGTTAATCACATAGCGATGTGAACTAGATTATTGACTCTAGTAAACCCTTTGGGTGTTGATCACATGATGATGTGAACTATGGGTATTAATCACATACAGATGTGAATATTGGTGTTAAATCACATGATGATGTGAACTAGATTATTAACTCTAGTGCAAGTGGGAGACTGAAGGAAATATGCCCTAGAGGCAATAATTAAGTTATTATTTATTTCCTTATATCATGATAAATGTTTATTATTCATGCTATAATTGTATTAACCGGAAACATAATACATGTGTGAATACATACACAAACATAGTGTCACTAGTATGCCTCTACATGACTAGCTCGTTTATCAAAGATGGTTATGTTTCCTAACCATAGACAAAAGAGTTGTCATTTGATTAACGGGATCACATCATTAGGAGAATGATGTGATTGACTTGACCCATTCTGTTAGCTTAGCACTTGATCGTTTAGTATGTTGCTGTTGCTTTCTTCATGACTTATACATGTTCCTGTAACTATGAGATTATGCAACTCCCGTTTACCGGAGGAACACTTTGGGTGCTACCAAACGTCATAACGTAACTAGGTGATTATAAAGGAGTACTGCAGGTGTCTCCAAAGGTACATGTTGGGTTGGCGTATTTCGAGATTAGGTTTTGTCACTCCGATTGTCGGAGAGGTATCTCTGGGCCCTCTCGGTAATGCACATCACTATAAGCCTTGCAAGCAATGTAACTAATGAGTTAGTTACAAAATGATGCATTACGTAACGAGTAAAGAGACTTGCCAGTAACGAGATTGAACTAGGTATTGGATACCGACGATCGAATCTCAGGAAAGTAACATACCGATGACAAAGGGAACAACGTATGTTGTTATGCGGTTTGACCGATAAAGATCTTTGTAGAATATGTGGGAGCCAATATGAGCATCCAGGTTCCACTATTGGTTATTGACCGAGAATAGTTCTAGGTCATGTCTACATTGTTCTCGAACCCGTAGGGTCCGCACGCTTAAGGTTTTGATGATAGTTATATAATGAGTTTATGAGTTTTGATGTACCGAAGGAGTTCAGAGTCCCGGATGAGATCGGGGACATGATGAGGAGTCTCGAAATGGTCGAGACGTAAAGATCGATATATTGGACGACTATATTCGGAGTTCGGAAAGGTTCCGAGTGATTCGGGTACTTTTCGGAGTACCGGAGGGTTACGGGAATTCGCCGGGGAGTATATGGGCCTTAATGGGCCATACGGGAATAGAGGAGAGAGGCCAAAAGGAAGGAGGCCTGCACCCCCCCTCTGGTCTGAATTGGACAAAGGGGGCAGCCCCCTTTTCCTTCTCAATCTCCTCCTCTTTTCTTCTCCAACAAGGAAAGGAGGAGTCCTACTCCCTGTGGGAGTAGGACTCCCCCCTTGGCACGCCTCCTCCATAGGCCGGCCGCCTCCCCCCTTGCTCCTATATATATGGGGGCAGGGGGGCACCCCAAAGACACAACAACAATTGATCCTTGAGATCTATTAGCCGTGTGCGGTGCCCCCCTCCACCATAGTCCTCCTCGATAATATTGTAGTGGTGCTTAGGCGAAGCCCTGCGACGGTAGAACATCAAGATCGTCACCACGCTGTCGTGCTGACGGAACGCTCCCTCGACACTCGGCTGGATCGGAGTTCGAGGGACGTCATCGAGATGGACGTGTGCTAGAACTCGGAGGTGCCGTAGTTTCGGTGCTTGATCGGTCGGGCCGTGAAGACGTACGACTACATCAACCGCGTTGTTCTAACGCTTCCGCTTTTGGTCTACAAGGGTATGTAGACAACACTCTTCCCTCTCGTTGCTATGCATCACCATGATCTTGCGTGTGCGTAGGAAAATTTTGAAATTACTACGTTCCCCAACAGTAGAATCTGACGAACCAACATCACCTGGACTACATTGACGAGTGACGCTCTTGTCTTCCATGTCTTGGACGTGCGTCTGGAGCTCTGATAGCTTGTCAGACGAAGCCCAGCTCAGGCCCTTCTCATGCCATGATGTAAGTCGCAGGGGGTGATACGTCTCCAACGTATCTATAATTTTTGATTGTTCCATGCTATTATATTACCCCTTTTGGATGTTTATGGGCTTTATTTTACACATTATTATCATTTTTGGGACTAACCTACTAACCGGAGGCCCAGCCCGTATTGCTGTTTTTTTTGCCTATTTCAGTATTTCGAAGAAAAAGGAATATCAAACGGAGTCCAAACGGAATGAAACCTTCGGAAGCGTGATTTTTGGAACGAACGTGATCCATAGGACTTGGAGTGCAAGTCAAGAAGCAGCCGAGGCGGCCACGAGAGGGTAGGGCGCGCTCCCCCCTATAGGGCGCGCCCCCTATCTAGTGGGCCCCTCGGGCGGCCACCGACGTACTTCTTCCTCCTATATAAGCCTACATATCCCGAAAACATCCACGGAGCACCCGAAACACAATTAGCACCGCCGTAACCTTCTGTATCCGCGAGATCCCATCTTGGAGCCTTCGCCGGTGCTCTACCGGAGGGGGAATCGATCACGACGGGCTTCTACATCAACACCATAGCCCTTCCGATGAGTTGTGAGTAGTATACCATAGACCTTCGGGTCCATAGTTATTAGCTAGATGGCTTCTTCTCTCTTTTTGGATCTCAATACAATGTTCTCCCCCTCTCTTGTGGAGATCTATTCGATGTAATATCTTTTTACGGTGTGTTTGTCGAGATCCAATGAATTGTGGGTTTATGATCAAGTTTATGTATGAATAATATTTGAATCTTCTCTGAATTCTTTTATGTATGATTGAGTTATCTTTGCAATTCTCTTCGAATTATCAGTTTGGTTTGGCCTACTAGATTGATCTTTCTTGCCATGGGAGAAGTGCTTAGCTTTGGGTTCAATCTTGCGGTGTCCTTACCCAGTGACAGAAAGGGTTGCAAGGCACGTATTGTATTGTTGCCATCAAGGATAAAAAGATGGGGTTTATATCATATCGCATGAGTTTATCCCTCTACATCATGTCATCTTGCTTAATGTGTTACTTTGTTCTATATGAACTTAATACTCTAGATGTAGGCAGGAGTCGGTCGATGTGTGGAGTAATAGTAGTAGATGCAGGCAGGAGTCGGTCTACTTGTTGTGGACATGATGCCTATATACATGACCATGCCTAGATAATCTCATAATTATTTGCTTCTCTATCAATTGCTTGACAGTAATTTGTTCACCCACCGTAATACTTATGCTATCTTCAGAGAAGCCTCTAGTGAAACCTATGGCCCCCGGGTCTCTATCTCTTATCATATTTGCTTCTAATCTAATTTTATTTGCATCTTTACTTTCTGCATCTATATTATAAAATACCAATAATATATTTATCTTATCATACTATCTCTATCAGATCTCACTTTCGCAAGTGGCCGTGAAGGGATTGACAACCCCTTTATTGCGTTGGTTGTGAGTTCTTGGTTTGTTTGTGTAGGTGCGTGGGACTTTTGAGGATCCTCCTACTGGATTGATACCTTGGTTCTCAAAAACTGAGGGAAATACTTATGCTACTATTGCTGCATCACCCTTTCCTCTTCAAGGAAACCAACGCAAGCTCAATACGTAGCAAGAAGGATTTCTGGCGTCGTTGCCGGGGAGGTCTTCTCTCAAGTCAAGACATACCAAGTACCCATCACAAACTCATCTCACTCGCATTTACATTATTTGCCATTTTCCTCTCGTTTTCCTCTCCCCCACTTCACCCTTGCCGTTTTATTCGCCCTCTCTTTCCCAATCTCCTCTCTCTTTTCGCTTGCCTTTTTTTGTTTTGTTGTGTGTTGGATTACTGGTTGCCATGGCGCAAGATAATACCAAATTGCGTGACTTCTCGAATACCAATAACAATGATTTCCTTAGTACTCCGATTGCTCCTCTTAATGATGTTGAGTCTTGTGAAATCAATACTGCTTTGCTGAATCTTGTTATGAAAGATCAATTCACCGGCCTTCCTAGTGAAGATGCCGCTACTCATCTAAGCAACTTTGTTGTTTTGTGTGATATGCAAAAGAAAAAAGATACGGATAATGATATTGCTAAATTGAAGTTATTTCTGTTTTCACTTAGAGATCGTGCTAAAGTTTGGTTTTCGTCTTTGCCTAAAAATAGTATTAATTCTTGGAACAAGTGCAAAGATGCTTTTATCTCTAAGTATTTTCCTCCTGCTAAGATTATTACTCTTAGGAACAATATTATGAACTTTAAACAACTTGATCATGAGCATGTTGCCAAATCTTGGGAAAGAATGAAATTGATGATTCGCAATTGCCCTACTCATGGTTTGAATTTATGAATGATCATACAAAATTTTTATGCCGGTTTGAACTTTGCTTCTAGAAATCTCTTAGATTCGGCCGCGGGAGGCACTTTTATGGAAATCACGTTAGGAGATGCTACAAAACTTCTTGATAATATTATGGCAAATTATTCTCAATGGCACACCAAAAGATCTTCTAGTAAAAAAGTGCATGCTATAGAAGAAATCAATGTTTTGAGTGGAAAGATGGATGAACTTATGAAATTGTTTGCTACTAAAAATACTCCTCTTGATCCCAATGATATGCCTTTGTCTACCTTGATTGATAATAATAATGAATCTATGGATGTGAATTTTGTTGGTAGGAATAGTTTTGGAAACAATGCTTATAGAGGAAACTTTAATTCTAGACCGTTCCCTAGTAATTCCTCTAATAATTATGGAAATTCCTACAATAATTCTTATGGTAATTTTAATAAGATGCCCTGTGATTTTGAGAATAGTGTGAAAGAATTTATGATTTCTCAAAAGAGTTTTAATGCCTTGCTTGAAGAAAAATTGCTCAAAGTTGATGATTTGGCTAGGAACGTTGATAGACTTTCGCTTGATGTTGATTCTCTTAAACTTAGATCTTCTTCCCCTAAGCATGATATCAATGAGTCTCTCAAAGTAATGAGAATTTCTATTGATGAGTGCAAGGAAAGAACCACTAGATTGCGTGCTAAGAAAGATAGCTTTGTAAAGGCGTGTTCTTCTAGTTTCCATGAAAATAATGATGAGGATCTTAAAGTTATTGATGTGTCTCCTATTAGATCTTTGTTTTGCAATATGAATCTTGATAATAATGGGACTGAAGAAGAGTCAACTTTACCTAGAAGGCGTCCCAAAAATTCGGAGTTTTTAGATCTTGATGCTAAAATTGGTAAATGTGGGATTGGAGAGGTCATGACTTTAAATAGTATTGAACCCACTATCTCGGATTTCAAGGAATTTGATTATGATAATTGTTCTTTAGAAGGTTGTATTTCATGTTGCAATCCGTTGTTAATTCTCCACATGCTTATAGTCAAAAGAAAGCTTTTACCAAACATATTGTTGATGCCTTGTTGCAATCTTATGATGAAAAAATTAATGGAAGTTTCTATACCTAGAAAACTTAATGATGAGTGGGAACCTACTATAAAGATTAAAATTAAAGATCATGAGTGTTTTGCTTTGTGTGATTTGGGTGCTAGTGTTTCCACGATTCCGAAAACTTTATGTGATATTCTAGGTTTCCATGATCCTGATGATTGCTCTTTAAATTTGCACCTTGCGGATTCCACCATTAAAAAGCCAATGGGAAGGATCAATGATGTTCTCATTGTTGCAAATAGAAATTTGGTGCCCATAGATTTTATCGTTCTTGATATAGATTGCAATCTTTCTTGCCCTATTATTCTTGGTAGACCTTTCCTTAGAACGATTGGTGCGATTATTGATATGAACGAAGGAATATTAGATTCCAATTTCCATTAAAGAAAGGCATGGAGCACTTTCCAAGAAAGAAAGTCAAATTACCTTATGAATCTATCATGCGAGCTAGGTATGAATCAAGTGCCAAAGATGGCACTACTTAGATCTATCTTCGCTTTTATGCCTAGCTAGGGGCGTTAAACGATAGTGCTAGTTGGGAGGCAACCCAATTTTCTTTATGTTTCTTGTTTTTGTTCCTGTTTAGTAATAAATTTTGCATCTACTTTCTGTTTAGATGTTTTTTTATCTTTTAATTAGTGTTTGTGCCAAGTAGAACCTATATGATAAACTATGATGATGGTTGATTTGATTCTGCTGAAAAACAGAAACTTTGCGCTCACGAGAAAAAATTCAATAAATCACAGAAACGTGCTTTCGCATTGATTCCATTTTTCTGCTGATCAATATACAAATTTTCCAGTACTTCCTATTTTGGTAGGATTTTTAGAGTTCGCGAAGTTTGCTTTAGTTACAAATTGCTACAGACTCTTCTGTTTTTGACAGATTCTGTTTTTCGTGTGTTATTTGCTTATTTTGATGCATCTATGGCTAGTATGTAAGGGTATGAACCATACAGAACTTGGAATACAGTAGGTTTAACACCAAAATAAATAAATAATGAGTTCATTACAGTACCTTATGTGGTGGTTTT
Source organism: Triticum aestivum (assembly GCF_018294505.1). Classification (NCBI taxonomy): domain Eukaryota; kingdom Viridiplantae; phylum Streptophyta; class Magnoliopsida; order Poales; family Poaceae; genus Triticum; species Triticum aestivum. The sequence goes on along the minus strand of NC_057801.1, from coordinate 114,362,820 downwards.
GTTTTCTTTCACTAAGGGAGCTTATAAGATTTCATGTTGAGTTTTGTGTTGTGAAGTTCTCAAGTTTTGAGTAAAGCTTTTATGGACTATGGAATAAGGAGTGGCAAGAGCCTAAACTTGGGGATGACCATGGCACCCCAAGATATTCAAGATTAGCCAAGATCCTAAGCTTGGGGATGCCCCGGGAAGGCATCCCCTGTTTCGTCTTTGTTCATTGGTAACTTTACTTGGAGCTATATTTTTATTCGCCACATGATATGTATTTTGCTTGGAGCGGTGTGTATTATATTAGTCTTTGCTTTTTAGTTTACCACAATCATCCTTGCTGTACACACCTTTTGGGAGAAGCCTATTTGATTAGAATTTATTTGTTTTTTCTCTAGTGCTTCACTTATATCTTCTAGAGCACGGCGGTGGCTTGATTTTATAGAAATTGTTAGTCTCTCATGCTTCACTTATATTATTTTGAGAGTCTTTTAGAACAGCATGGTATTTTCCTTGGTTACAAACTTGGTCTTAGAATGATGAGCATCCAAGTTGGGTATAATAAAAACTATCATTGGAAGTGAATTGGATGCTATGATCAATTTGATACTTGATAATTGTTTTGAGATATGGAGGTAGTGATATTAAAGTTATGCTAGTTGGGTGATTATGAATTTAAAGAATGCTTATGTTGAAGTTAGCAAATCTCGTAGCATGCACGTATGGTTAAAGTTGTGTAACAAATTTCAAACATGAAGTGTACCTGGCTTGTGCATCCTTATGAGTGGCGGTCGGGAACGAGCGATGGTCTTTTCCTACCAATCTATCCCCCTAGGAGCATGCGCGTAGTGCTTGATTTTTGATGACTTCTAAATTTTTGCAATAAGTATATGAGTTCTTTTGACTAATGTTGAGTCCATGTATTATACGCACTTTTACCTTTCCACCATTGCTAGCCTCTTCGGTACCGTGCATTGCCCTTTTTCACCTTGAGAGTTGGTGCAAACTTGGACGGTGCATCCAAACCCCGTGATATGATACGCTCTATCACACATAAACCTCCTTATATCTTCCTCAAAACAGCCACCATACCTACCTATTATGGCATTTCCATAGCCATTCCGAGATATATTTCCATGCAACTTTCCACCGTTCCGTTTATCATCATCATGACATACTTTACTTTTGTCATATTGCCATTGCATGATCATGTAGTTGACATCGTATATGTGGCAAAGCCACCATGCATTATTTTTTATACATGTCACTCTTGATTCATTGCACCATCCCGGTACACCGCCGGAGGCATTCATATAGAGTCATATCTTGTTCTAGTTTTGATTTGTAATTCATATATTGTAATCAATGAAAGTGTGATGATCATCATTATTAGAGAATTGCCCAAAAAGAAAAAAAAAGAAAAAAAGAAAAAAGGCCAAAAGAAAAAAAAGAAAGGCCCAAAAAAGAAAATAAAAATAAAAAAAGAAAATAAATAAAAAGGGAAATGTTACTATCTCTTTTTCCACACTTGTGCTTCAAAGTAGCACCTTGTTCTTCATGTAGTGAGTCTCATATATTGTGCTTCAAAGTAGCATCATGTTTTTCATATAGTGAGTCTCATAGGTTGTCTTCTTCATACTAGTGGGAATTTTTCATTATAGAACTTGGCTTGTCTATTCCTATGATGGGCTTCCTCAAATGCCCTAGGTCTTCGTGAGCAAGCAAGTTGGATGCACACCCACTAGTTTTCTTTTGTTCAGCATTCATTTGTAGCTCTAGTGCATCCGTTGCATGGCAATCCCTACTCCTCATGTTGACATCAATTGATGGGCATCTCCATAGCCCATTGATTATCCTCGTCAATGTGAGACTTTCTCCTTTTTTTGTCTTCTCCACACAATCCCCATCATCATATTCTATTCCACCACTACAAAAAAAGACACATCCATGACATTTTGGGCCGAACGAATTTTTTTTCTATCATACATATGACACTTCTATGACGATAATTGTGACAAAACCCGGTATTATCATAGATGTGGTGGGCTCCTACATCCATGACAAAAAATCATGACAGAAAAGGTACTTTTCGTCCTGGGAGGGCCGGAGACGCAGCTGCATGAAATTCTTTGGGCCGTCCATGACGGAAAAAACCATGGTAGAAGCGAGGGGGAGGAAAATTTCGGGGAGTTGCCGGTTACGGTGGGAGGTCGGGGGCCGAGAGATGCGCGTTTCTCTCGTACATGTACGCGCGTGTGTGTGAGGCGTTGGCTCTAACTAAACCCGAGCGAGGCGTTGGGCTCTAACTGAACCCGAGCGATTGCACTGCAGGCTATGCGTTACTGAACCCGAGCGATCGATCGATGGCTGTTAACTGAACCCGATCGAGCGATTCCTTAGCTACTGCTGCTAACTGAAGCTGATCAATTGGATGAACAGTGAGCGTTGTGGGGGGGGGGGGGGTGGATGAACAGTGAGCAGTGGCATTGCCTCTGGATGAACAGGACCCCGTGGTGTGGAGGGCTGGATGAACAGTAGACGGTGGAGGGGTGGATGAATAGGACCCCGTGGTGTGGAGGGCTGGATGAACAATAGACGATGGAGGGGTGCCCGTGGAGGGGTGGATGAACAGGACCCTGTGGTGTGGAGGGCTGGATGAACAGTAGACGGTGTGGGGGCCCGTGGAGGGTTGGTTGAACAGTAGCCGGTGGCGTAGCGCACGGTGGAGGCTGGATGAACAGGAGCCTGTGGGGGCTGGAGGAGGTCAACGATAGCCCGTGGAGGCTGGAGAAGGTCGACGGTGGAGATGAACAGTATCCCGTGGAGTCCCGTTTTGCGGTACGCCACACCTCTCCCGATGAACAGGACCCCCGTTTCGACTGTAGGAGGTCCGTTTCATCCGTTTTGCGGTACGCCACACCCCTCCAGATCAACAGGACCCTCGTTTCGACCGTAGGAGGTCTGTTTCGTTCGTTTTGCGGTACGCCACACCCCTCCCGATCAACAGGAACCCTGTTTTGACCATAGGAGGTCTGTTTCCTCCGTTTTGCGGTAGGCCACACTCCTCCCGATCAACAGGACCCCCGTTTTGACCGTAGGAGGTCCATTTCCTCCGTTTTGCGGTACGCCAGGCCTCGTTTCCATCGCCTATTCCATCCAAGCCCTCCCGATGAACACGACCACGCATTCCGTTCCGACCCAGCCGGTTGGCTCCCACGCGTTCCGTTGCCTCCCGATGAACATGACGCATTCCGTAGCCTCCCCATGAACACGACACATTTTGTTGCCTCCCCATGAACACGAGCCCTCACTGTACATATGCGTGAGTAGGCGTTCTAGACCCCGCCCGTATGTACACATACATGGCTATATTTTCTTTCTTGCACCCTGGCCGCTGTACGTACGTGTGCATGCTACGTGCGTGCCTCTACTACGACACATGCGCGCCTCTACTACGACATGTGTGCGCCTCTACATCGACCAGTATGTACGTACACGTTCGCGACCAGGATGACAACGCTACGTACGCTTCCACCAGGTGGGTCCCGACTGTTAAGCACTTCCTTGCCTGCAAAGATGTATCTGGTGGGTCCCAGCAGTCAGGGGGGCAAATCGTTTTGGTTTTTTTGCCCGGACGCACTTCCTTGCGTGCGAAGGTGTAGCTGCTGGGTCCCAGCAGTCAAGGGGAAAAATCGTTTTTTTTGCCCGGACGCACTTCCTTGCGTGCGAAGGTGTAGCTGGTGGGTCCCAGAAGTCGGGGGGCAAATCGTTTTTTTTTGATGCACTTCCTTGCGTGCGAAGATGTAGCTGGTGTGTCCCAGCAGTCAGGGGGGTGAATCGTTTTTTGATTCCTGGACGCACTTCCTTGCGTGCAAAGATGTAGCTCATGGATCCCAGCAGTCAGGGGGAGAATCATTTTTTTCGCGAAATACGGTGGCCCGTCTGGTGGGTCCCTGCTGTGAGGTGGAGGAATAATTGTTTTGCCCGTAATAAGGAGGCACTTCCTTGGGGCTGCCGTGGACCCAGCTGTCAGCCTCTCCACGTACAGTCCACGTCCGATGGAAGTCGTTCCTTGACCACGCCGCGCCGAGAGCACCACGGCGGTGGATGACGGTGAGGCCTAGGAAGGGGACGACGCGGAGCCGGGGAAGACGCGGCAGTGGATGCACACACGGAGAGGAGTATGAGGGTTCACTGGTTCGGCTGCGCTGCCGTCGCTGTGGAATAACAGGGGGTGTGGGTGAGTGGAGGGATGGCCTGGCCAGCGGTGGGAGTAGTAGGGGGCGGTGAGGCCTCCGCGGCAGCACAGCCGGCCACAGGAGGCAGGAGTAGGCGGCACGACCAACACTGCTTTGGGCGCCTGGAGCAAGAAGACCAGAGGTTGAAGAAGCACGACGGCCGTTGGATGGACATAGTACGGTCACTACAGCTAGAATCATTTATATTGACTAAGTTGACAAAGCCCTTGGTACGTCAACTTAGTAGACCCACAGGTCAGCTTCCGAAATGGTGCGCCCCAGATATCAAGGGGAGGAATCATTTTTTGGGCGGGTGAAGCTAGAATATCCGAGATTGAAGAAGAAGCATGGCATCCGTTGGATGGACATCCAACAGCCACTGTTGTAGGAACCGTGTGTTAACTATAAGTTGACAAAGCCTTGCATACGCGTCAACTCTGTTTTTTTAGGGGACGCGTCAACTTATGCGTCAACTTAGTAAGGCCAGAAGTGTGTGGCAGAGAACTTATAGCCCATTTGAGATTTGTAAGAATGTGTAGCCCACTATTAAATTCTAATGGAATTTACTATAGCCCATTTACAGTTTGTTAAAAGTACAGTCCATTTCAACCAACCGTTCAAAACAGAATTCAATAAAATTTCCCACATTTCGATGGGATCCGAATTATTTTATCCCGAAATTTCTAGTCAGATTAAATACAATTTCAATATAAATTTATATTATGTAAAAATTCAATGAAACATTGCGCTCGCAACAATTAATGAAATTAAAATTTTCAATATCCAAAAATAATATTTTATAAAGTAATCATAGTTTGGTGCATTTTTTTATAGTTACTACCAAGTTTTTATAATTAAATCCCATTTATTATTTCTTAAAGCCCATTTTCTTGTTAAGCCTAATGCATCCCTCCTAGGAAAGATTTGCAGCCCAGCGGGGCGGAGAATAACAACTTGACCTTGCCTGGGTATTCCTAAAAAAAGTATAGCTGGGCTAGCCATTTTCAGCTTGAAAAAAAATTGATATCTGGGCTGGATATCTGGCCTGGGCTAGACGGGCCACAGCCCGCCCAGTTAATACCTGCAGCGATGTTTTCGTTGTTGTTCAGAGGAGAAAAATTAATATCTGGGGTAAACATCGAAAAACTCTGCAGTGCTCACACCTCAAAAACACAAATACTACTCGAGCTGCTTGGTCCCAACTGTCGGCCGCTTCTTGTGCAATTCTCTCGTTTATTGACCTACTCCCTCCTTTCTGGTTTATAATGCTCAATTCAAAAATCTCACCAATCAAGGTAGATGGCAAGTGGTGAAATACTTTTTGTAGTTTTGCAAAAGCACCTAATTAATGCTCTTGTTATCCTCAAAAAATTATGTTTATCAATGCATTAATTGCAATGCATGCATGCATAAAGTACATGCATTGGTCAATTTTCTCTTAATACTTGCATGCAATGATTTAATGCACCTTGGAATCTGAACATGTGATGGAAAACAACCAAATTGAGCTTTATAAAATGGAAAAACCAAAATTTTGTGATAAGCCCTATAAACCGGAAAGGAGGGAGTACATAGGTTGACAATGGTGTGGGACTGTGATGTCACGAAACCAGGATATATAATAAGGAGGCACTTGCGTACCTGAGGCTATGGACCTGGTGGGTCCCCATTGTCATCCTCTCCAAGTAAAGTCATCTCCTCGCCCGCGCGCGCTTTCCGCACGAAACAGTCAGCGCCAGCCGCCCCGCTTCCCGGTGCAGACGATTGCTCCGCCTTCAAACGACACAAGTGTCGTCCGTCCGTCCATCTGCCGCACACATTAATGATACGCGGTTGCCGAGGCGGCTACTCCGGCGCCACACGTCCGTCCCTCCGCCCGCCCACCATTGCTATATAAACTGTTGTGCCGACCATAGCCGCAGTCATCCGCATCCGTTCCCTTTCTCCTGTCCACACCACTACTGCCAACCATGGCTTCCTCGCGCTCCAGCGTTCTTTGGGACGGGCAGACGACACACCACAAGGAGATGGCAGCCATTTATGCCGACCGACTGGCCAGCAGGCAGCCGGAGGACGACGACGTCCCAATGGAGAACATGGTAGTTAACGATCCGGCGCCCACCCCCTCCTCCGCGCCATCCTCGTCGGTGCATCGCACCATGACCATCAGCGAGGCCCATGCCCAATATATGGACAGGGTGAGGCAGACGCATGAGGAGCGGTTCCGGGAGGCGCAGGCCGACGCATGAGGAGCAGCTCCTGACCAGCCTGGCCCACCAAAAGCCCCTCCATTGCCCGCACACGCTTCCCGCCCGAAACGGCCAGCGCCGCTCCAAAGAATCGATGCCGCATTCATGCCCGGGCAGAGCGGACACGACCTCTCACTGGTGCAAGAGTGATGGTTGCTTCATCTGTCCAACTTACTACTGGGTCTATGTGATTTGACGGCTCATTGGTCTTTATTACTAAGGTGGTAGGACTGCTGGATGTCGCACGCTTTCGGTGAAAGGAGGTACTACTACTACTAGATTACAATTTTCTCCATGCTTATAGCGGAGGAGTGCAAGAGCAGTGAAAACACGCAGGATCAGTGATTACATGGCCCACCTCACACTATCACCGTGCGACACCTAACTCTTTACACGGTACTCCCTCCGTTCCTAAATATTACTAGATGAGTCCCCGCGCGTTGCCGCCGAACAGCGGTATATCTCTCTGCGCAAAATTATCGATTTCATAGAACTAAAAAAAACTCTATAACCGCATGACAAATGTGGTAGCCAAACTAAATAAACCCCCATCATCATTTAGATCATCCCACGTAAGGAAAAAAGATCAGCCAACTCCTACTGCATAATGGGATTATATTTTTCTTTGTGACATGTTAATGGGACTTAAAAGCTCACTTACATGCATGCTACCGGTGCATGCTTGCATGCAGACATGTTGATGTGATTTAAAACCCACTCACATGCGTGTGCCATGGTATTTCTGCATGCTTGCATGTCGCTTAGTGCGGAGCCTCTCAACGTCTAGATCAGACGGCTATTATGGATTGATTTACTTCATCTAAAAGCTACATCAATTTTGATGATGTGGCTCAAGGAGAGGATAGAGAATTCCTAGTAGTGGGGGCTAGCTATTACTAGTAGATAAGTCTTTGTAGAGATTCCACTAGGTGAACTACATACGGAACAAAATAAATGAATCTACGCTTAAAATGCATCTATATACATCCGCATGTGGTTGATGGTGAAATCTCTACAAAGACTTATATTTAGGAACGGAGGAAGTACTAGTATAGTACTACGTACTGTAATTTATCAGCGAGATAAATTTGTACAATGCTATGAAGCTTCCAGCTCCTGTTACATGTATCTTGCATCCAAGGTTGCCCGTTGCAACATTTCATCAAATACAAAGGAGACTAACATGCATGCTATTGCATCTCAATGATTGACAGATCATATCAAATATGTACTCCCTCCGTTCCAAAATAAGTGTCTCAAGTTTGTGCAAACTTTAGTACAAAGTTGTACTACTACTAAAGTTGACACTTATTTTGGAACAGAGGCAGCTAAAGAAAAAAACAATCCATGCAGTCCCTAGCCCTTGAACCATGAACCCTGACCAGGCTTCAATTTGCTGGCAACGTTCGAGCTTCCTAATCAATGAAGTTTGCAACCTTTTGACCATCGGATCATTTTGTGCAGTTTCACCAAAATCGAGATGAGCATCCCTGTGGCAAAGAGATTGAAGAAGCGTGATTAGAATAAGATTACTGGGACTAGTTGATGAGACATAAACTCATCACAAATACAGTATGTAGAAGCTAGTAGAGGTTTCCCTCAAAAAAGAGAGTAGAGGTATCAGGTATGTGCGAGGCAAAGAAGTAGAGAAATATCCACATTGAGTGATGTGGGCAGCTGGAGCAGTGGTGCAAGCCGGCTGTAAAGGGAGTTGTACCTGAGGGACGTAGCTCAACCTTGAGGAGGGCGGCGGGAGGCGGCAACTGCCCACGTCGCGGCAGTGAGCAAGGGACGAAGGCAACCTCACCGGCTTTGTGAGAGAGCACAACGGGGACCCCTGATCGGGACGTGCCGATAGTGGGTTTTTGCCGTCGGTGACGGCCACCGCATCTACACTAAGCATCCACCCCTTCCCCAAGCGGACGTGATCCACCGGGATGTTAGAGATGTGGCCACAGTTGTTTTGTGCGAGAGAGTGTGAAGAGAGCAACCCCAGCAAGCAACCGTGTAGGCTAGCCCGTCCTGACTATGTATATAGTGGAGCGCTCGCGCGTGTAGGAGTAAACTCCTCTCCAAAATATTAACCTTGCGATTGGCTCTTCACCTCTTCGGGAAGTCGAGCAATAATGGTAGTGCAGTATATATCGTTCTGGCTATATGAGACCGAATGAATTGCTGCACGTCCACCACGTGGGCGAGGGTCGAGGGGCGAGGGAGAGTGCTACTACCTCCGTCCTGGTTTATAGGTCCCTTTTATAGTTTGTGCCAAATTTTGACTAAAGATTTAACTAACAAAATGTTAATGCATGTCAAGAAAAATTATCTCATTGGATTCGTATTTGAACATAGTTTTCAAAAATATAATGTTTGGTGACATGCGTGAACATTTTCTTAGTTTAATCTATGGTCAAAATTTGGCACGAAATACAATGGGGACCAATAAACCCGGACAGAGGTAGTAGTACATACGGAGCAAAATGAGTGAATCTACACTCTAAAATATGTCTATATACATTAGTGTTTGGAGTATGTGCTAGTAGTTCATATTGAAATCTACTAAAGGACATATATATTCCAAACAATATGATATAATCTCTATAACCAAGGTAGTAGGGACGAGGAGTAAATGGAGGGAGTAGTAAATTTTTCTCCTCGTCCTGCGAGCCACTGCGTGCATGGGTGAGGGAGTGGGCGTAAAGGCGGAGCAAGCTTCACCTCATCCTGCGAGCCACCGCGCCCGTGGACGGGGGAGATGGCGTACTAAGCAAGCTTCTCCTCGTTCTACGAGTTGACGGGACACATCAAAAGTACTCCAGTGTATAGAGCCTTGCCTCTAAGGTCGGCCCCACATGGTTTGCCTCTTTTTTTAATTTAACATAACGCGTCAAGTCGCAATTTGTTTGTTCACCTGTGGTAGACGATCCTCCCTCCACCAAGTGGACAACCAGTACACTTGCCAAATTACCACCTGGTTTGCCTTTTTCGTACAGAAATGAGCTCCACCGTGTACCCACGCGGGTGTGGTTGGGAAAGAGACGGGAGTACGTGCACCATGCATGCACCTCTTCTCTTCGTGCACGTCCCCCACCTACGTGGGTGTGTGTGAGAGATACAAACTGCGTTCGTGTGTGTTTTTTGTTTTGGGGTGGGGGTGGGGGTGGGGTGGGGGTTGATTTCGTGAATTATTTGTGGGAATATGTGTCGATGACATCTCAAACAAAATTTTGCATGCAATGTGTGTGAAATGGAGGCCTATCCATATCATACATAGAGGGGCGGGCAATCCACGAGAAGAGAGGGAGGGGTCATAACTATCGATAGAGTCGAAGAGAGGATCAAGTGGGTGGGTGCGAGATCTATGAAGAGAGCCATCGAAATTGTGTGTGTGTGCAAGTCAAAGATATAGCGCGACTGGCCTACCGGAACGTTAGAGGGAACATGTCAAGTTTGTGTGTGGTAGGGAGACATGACTAGAGCGCCCGATGTGTCGATGTGTGGGGGGGGGAGGGGGGTGGGGGAGGGGTAGGCAAAGGCCTAACTATAGAGGTAGAACGACTCGTATATGTGTTGAGAAGGAGAGACCCAACTATGTCTTGAGGGAGATCGATCGAAATCCATACATAACTGAAGGACGGGAAATATGATGGGACAGAGAGAGAGAGAAAGAGGAGAGAGAGAGGGAGGGAGAGGGAGGGAGAGGGGTAGAGTGCTGGATGGGTGATGGAGTTGCTTCTCGGAGATGTTGCGAGAGGCCTACTAGACAAACTGAGGGTGGAACTTCAATGTTATCGATAAGAGTGGGGATGTGTTTCTGTGTGTGTCTGTGCGTGATAGATCTGTCGGGACACATCCATGGATGATGAAGGGGAACCATGTGTTTGGTAAGCAAACCTAACTAGATTGGTAGATCAATTGTTGTTTGTCGGAGGAAGGGAGAGACACAACTAATGAGGTAGATCGATCGACGTGTGGGTAAAAATGAGTTATAAGGACCTAGCTAGCTATATGTATAGCGAGAGATCGGTCGGTGTATGTCCATTTGTTAGAGGCAAATACGGCCCAGCGAGATGGATAGACAGAGAGAATGGAGCTAGGAGGTGGTGCGAGAGGCCCAACTACTAGCTAGATAGGGGGAGGAGTGTGCGGTTGTGAGATCGATGAAAAGAGGGGTGAGAGTTTACACATGTGTCTGACCGTATGAGAGACACAAGACAAGGACACGTAAAGGAGAAGATTGAAGGTGTGTGTGTATGTTGTAGGCTGGCATCGCTGGAGAGGTTTATCGATCGATGTGTGTCGGAAAGGAGTTGTGGAGACTCTGCGAGAATGACCTAAAGAAAAAAAATGAATGTGCCCGGTGGATAGAATGTCGAGGGAGGGGGAGGGCGAGGAGGGCGTGTGCATGCACGAGAGAAAGTTAGTGGTAGCTACAAAGGTTAGAGGATTGTGTGGGTGTAAGAGACTAACAAAGATCATAATTTGATATGAAAGCGGATTCATATATTTGAATAGGAGATCATAGTGTTTTAAACATTGCATGCATGAATATAGCGGTGATACACGTGTTGTGCACATGTTATACCATAATGTGATAATGCATGGTGTTTGCAACTCACAGCTAAATGCCGAACAATCTAAGCCATACTATACATGAAACAATCTCACATTTTATTTGAATTTGTGATAATGTGTGGCGTTTGTAGCTTACAACTAAATATCAAGCAATCTAAACAATACTATATATATATCGAACATTCTCACATTTTATTTGAATTTGTGGTAATGTGTGGTGTTTGCAACTCACATCTAAATACTTGTAGGCGTAGGGGGCGGGGCACCATACATAATGTGATAAACACATTATACATATCAGACATGGTTTAGATTATGAAGATCTAGCTAGAGCTAGAAATGTAATGTGATTTGAAATCAAAATAAAGTGGATTCAAAAAATCTAGTTCGAGTTCATATAGTACACATAGTTCATATGTAACTCGAGACTAATCATGTGGTGTGCTGTGAAGATAATACACAAACGATGGTTTAACTTGACAATAACGATGATTGTAGATCTTATTAAAACAGAGAAACGAATTCAAATGCTTTGACTTAACAATAATCATTACTGTAGATCTTATTCAAATTTAGTTCATATTGAAGGGGTAGTATATACATTTGGAATGCACTAAAACGTTCATTTGAGTAGTAGGTTGCATGATACACGTCGCGAAATATTTTAATTGAACATAACATGAATTCAAAGTTTTGAATGACATTTGTAGCATGCATTGATTTGAGTAGTAGGTTGCATGATACACATAGCGATATATCTTTCTCTCGTTGTGCTCCGACAACTCCCTCCATCTCAACCCGCGCCTTGCTATTCCGAAATTCAACGCGCGCGAAAACTCCCACCTCCTGTGAAATCCCGACACGCGAAATACCCATGGCACCCTAGAACCGAAAGAACCGCCTCAAATCGGCGGGGGGTACTTTCGTAACTTACCACACATTTTGGACAAGCGCGTCTCTAAGCCATGGTTCCCCACTGCCATCCCATCCGCCCACCCATTCATACACCGAGGCCGTGAAAACCCGCGACGAAACCCCACACCCTGCTCCGTCCGCCACCCAGCCGGAGCCTCTTCCCCGACGATGTCGTCCACAGCAACACCTCGACGTCCCTCATCCACCGTACCGGATGAGGATCCGTCGTCGATCTCATCATCCCGCCGGTTCAACCACCCCATCCTCCACCTCCAAGGAGCTTCCCCGATGTTCCCCTCGTCTTTCGCGCCACCTCCATTCCCACACCGCCGTCTTCACCTGCACCACCAGAAGAGCATCATCATCACCGTTTCCTCGGATGAAGCTGCAACCTAATCGGCGCAAGCAAAGAGGTTGTACACTAATCGCCGCATTTTTTTCTTGATTTGATCTCATGGTGCTGCCGTCGCTCGGTCTCGAGCCGACACGGCGCGGGTCCATCCACGGTGGCATCGCCGGCCACTTCCTCCATGACGTCGCTCCCACGGCGGCGACGTCCACATCAGTAGGAGCTGCTGCTACTTTAGCTCTCGCTCGCACTGCTACTCTGCTCTTGCTCTTGGTCCCCTGCCTGGTCTGCTCTTGCTATTGCCCTTACTCGCGCTGCTGCTCTCCCTCTTGCTCTTGCTTGCGATGCTGCTCCGATTTGGCTACACTTCAGTCGACTGAATCGACTTTTGGGTCAGTCGATTTTCAAGGGGTGGGCTAGCCAGGGTGAAGGAAGAACCAGCCGCAATGGGGAGGGCACTCACCGGAGAGGTACCCCACTATCTATCTTAGGGTTCAGGATGTGGGCGGTGATCGCCGGCGGTGGCGGGGTGGTGGCGAGGGGATCGCCGGAGAAAAAGCTCAGCACGGGGGGCCTAGAGGGATGGTCGGGGCGGCAGCGGACCGGCGGTGGGGAGTGTTTCGGGGCGGGCAGGGCGGCGCACCGCCGGCCGCGAGCGGCGGAGGGCTGCTGTTTGGCCGATGGTGGCTGGCGGCTCAGGGGGTTGGAGGTTGAAGATGAACCGCAGGCCCTTGATTTCGTATCCAACGGCTGCAAAATCGACTGACCAGAGATGAAAAAGTCAGTCGACGACGTGTAGCCTCACCTTGCTAGTGCGTTCAGTTTCGATAGCAAAATTCAGTTTCAACAGCAAAATTCAGTTTCGACAGTTAAGTTCAGTTTCCACAGTTAAGTTCAGTTTCGACAGTTAAGTTCAGTTTTGACAGTTAAGTTCAGAGATGAGCGGCTGATGTATTTTACATCTAGCACTTTTTGGTTATGTATTTTACGTCATGTATTGGAGATGCTATTTGAAGTCCACTCAGGTTAACGTTGTTCGTTGTCTCTCTTGTCCTGCTTCAGCCTCGGCGTCGTACAACTCATCGGAGCTGCTCCAATGATGAAACCCTCCATCACAGTGGAGCAGTACCTCGGGCTCCATCTCCAGACGCCTAAGATCTTCTTCCCCTCCTCCGACAGCAAAGTCAGCCGGAGCATCCTCACCGGCCAACCCAATCACGCTGAGATCGACATGGCTTCGCCAAAGAGGTTGGACACTTGTTGCATCTCTTTTTTACTCTACATGTTATATATATTGTCCACTTAGCACACAGATTTGTTCCTTTAGTGTCTCCTTGAAATAAAAAATGTAGGAATTATAATTTTCACTTGTCCTCCTTTTCAAATTCCTATTCATGAAGCACAAGACTAAGAGATAGTAGCATAATAGCATTATAACCGTACATTTTCTTGTGGTTTGACTTAATCTCACCATGCTTCTTTGCATCATGTGATCTTCCAATTGTTGTGAATCAAACACCCAGCTTGGCAGAAATCCTATGTTTTTAAATTTTCTGTTTTGCACGTGCATTCCTATCCTATTCCTGTCTATTTCCTATCTCTACATTGTTGGAATCCTCCAATTCAAACGAGCCCTTACAGAATTACTTCTCTTACAGATAGTTGTCAAAGAAAACCTTTCGTGGTTTGTCCCGCTCCTGCTGCACCGTCGTCCACCCTAGCTCAGCTGCTCCAACGACAGAAGGGTCCAGCATAGCAGGGATCCGGCCTCCAGACCGTCTTTCGCCGCCTCAGATCTTCTTGCCCGCCGCTGGCAGCCATGAAAACTGCATTACCATCATCAACCGAGCAGATGACCTCGAGGACTACACGGGTCCGCAAGAGAGGTCGCACTCTTCCGTATCTGCTTACGTTATGCATCGCTTAATATTACATGCTACTTTATCGTCCTGTTCACCGATTAGACTCTGAGTCAGCTCCAAACTAATGGTCAAACGTGAGTTTTTAAATGGTTGTGGGGTACATATCGGGGCCTCTATCAATAGTATCTATCTACTATCTGGTTAATCTCCGGTGTCTACTATGAGTTTCATGTTGGGTGGGAAACAAACAGTAAAGAAGCCATTATATGTAATTTTTAACTGCAGCCATTATCTGCCTGCTATTATTGGTTTTGGGTCTATCCACAGGTTGCTACCATCACTCTGGTTTCTGCATGCACTCCTTACATAATCTCACTATGTTTTATTCCTATGCATGACAGTTATTGTAAACAATGGAACTGAACATGTAGAGCAAAAGAGACGAGCCTTGCGTGGCAATAAAATTTCATGCAGACGTCGCTCCATGGTAGGCGCAAAGGCAGCCCCCCCTCCACGCATTTCGGATTGTAATCGAGAGGAAGATATCTGTTCTGAGGGGGATTCAGAAGGATAAGACAACTCCTATTTACCCCCTGAGGTCTTCGCTCTAACTTGGCATGCTGATGTTGGTTATATCATGCATATGGTGTCTTGCATTGCTTACTTTATACATCAAATATGTCATCTGCTTAGTTTAGACATCCTTTGTGCGAATGCCATCTGTTTAGTTTATTCATCATTTATGTGAATTATGCAATGCCATCTTGTTTAGCCAGGCATCATATATGTGAATTTTGCAATGCCATCCTGCTTAGCCAGTCATCTTATATGTAAATTATATCAGGCCATCCTTTTTTTACGTTACATATTACATTTGTCAACAATGTTAGTACATTCAATTGCTCTTCGTGTGCATCAGCCATTTGACACGGTGATGGCAAATTCTGGAGTGAAAACAAGGTCTTCAGAGCAGACTATGCTATCTGACGAAGCGCATATCTCGCTGGTTACGGATAGCTCCTCAGAGGAGGATTCAGAGACAGATGACCAGTCCTATCCCCCCTGAGGTGTATGCTCTAACTTGGCAGGGTTATGTTGTTCATATCGTGCGTATGGTGTCTCGCATTGCTATGTCATTTGATTAGTTTAGACATGCTTTGTGTGAATGCCACCTGTTCAGTGTCTAACTACCATATATGTGAATTATGCATTGCCATCTTGTTGCAAGACATTATATATGTGAATTATACAATGCTATCTTGTTGCAAAGGCATTATATATGTGAATTATGCAATGCCATGCTGTTTAGCCAATCATCATGTACATGAATTACATCATGCTATCATTTTTTTGTATTACATGTTCCATTTGTCGACAACGTTTGTATATTCAACTACTCTTCCTGTGCATCAGCCATTTGAAGCGGTGATGGAAGTATCTGGAGTGAAAAAAGAGCAGACAATGCTACCTGCCGAAGCAGACATCTTGCTGGTTACAGAGAGCTCCTTAGAGGAGGATTCAGAGGCTGATGACCAGTCCTATTTCCCGCTCTGAGGTCTATGCTCAAACTTGGCAGGGTTATATTACCCATGTCATGCATGTTGTCTTGCATTGCTTAGTTTTTACATCATATATGGATTGCCATCTGCTTACTTGCTTACTATATAAATCATATATTTGAATTATATCATGCCATCATGTTTACATAGTACATACACATCATCTATCTGAATTATGGCATGGCAACCCATTTAATAAAGACATCATATTTTGAATTATGGCATTCTATCCGTCAATGTATGTGAATTATGGCATGCCAACCTATTTAATAAACACATTATATAGTTATGTCATGTCATCCTGTTTACATAGTCTCATATTTTGAACTATGTCTTTCCATCTTTTTTAGTTAGCCATCATAATGTGAAATTGTGTCATGCTATCCTGTTTAGTTAGCCATCATATATGTGAAATTGTGTCATGCTATCCTGTTTGGTTAGAAAACCATAAATATGAATTATTTCATGCCCTCTTTTATTCCCCACTATCCATTACACCTGTCTATCATACAATGTCTGTACTTTCAATTACTTTTCTTGTTTATCAGCCATTTGAATAGGAGAGCGTGATGGTAGTATCTAAGGGAGTAACAACACGGTCTTCAGAAAAGATAGTGCTACCAGTTGATGCAGATAGAACCATGTTTGTACTTACCCAAGGACCAGATCCACCACACATAACCCAGACTCTTGCAGATTGTACCCCTACCCAGTTGGACAAAGAACCAGCTGCACCCCTTCTAACCCCAACCCCGGCAGATAGTAACCCAGTTCTAGTTGACACAACACTGTCTCCACCACAGAGAACCCAAACACAAGTAGTTAGTAAGGGAACTGTAATGCCCAAAGCACGAGGACCACCACTCCGAATTCCAACTCAACGCTTAAAGGAGAAGAAGATTTGTTCTCAGGTCAGGTTCTGTAGCTATGGTTCATACTCCTTTGCTCTTGCATTACTGTATTTACTCATACCAACTATTTTCAAATTTGAAGGATGGGATTGAAACTCCAATGGCGCAACAGGTATGTTTTAAACCTGTTTCTTTAACTGGTTTGCTGTTGTAACCTGCTCTATGTTGATTTCAGTTTCAATTGAATAAACAGTTATGTTCTCATGTCATGCACATTACAAGTGTTGTTATTGCTCTATAGTTACCCACCCTTATATTCTGTCTATTCTGCTTTGTCTTGAACAAATATTATTTGAACTGTGTCTCTATCTTCATTTGGCAACAAAAACTAGAATGATATAGACCATAAAGTGACCATGGTGCACAGATATATGTTTGTTTCATGTTGTTATCCTGTCCACTTTACTACTGAACTCATTTACCAAAATGAGTTTCATATACAACATGGTAAACATGTGATGTGTCTGCTTGTTTCTCTTTTAGAATGCGGAGAAAATATTGGAGAACAGTACCGCGTTATCCAATGGTAAAGGAAGTAATGCAGATAAGGTTCAAGATAGTGAGACATCCCTATTGATCTCCAAGAAAGCTGATAAAAACTATATTGACGACAGTGAGGGAACCCAAAAGTCCTGTCTTGATGTAGTGTTCGAGTTATTGGCCACTACTGCTGGCACAAGCTCTTCGAACTCGCTGCCTGAATCAGTTCGTCTTCTTGAGTCTCAACTTCAAGTTGAAAGACATCGATCAAATGTGCTGCGACAGGAAGCTGAAGCACTAAGGAAGTCCCTGCAGAATTCAGATGCATATTTTCTGGTGCAACAGCAATCGCTGGAGGATTTAAGAGCCAAACAAGAGAAAGTTAATAAGCTTGCTAAGCATCTTGCCAGGATTATGGGTACCCAGGATATTGTTTCTTGAGATCTTCTGAAGTGGTTTCAGTTCTGGATTTGTTTCGCTGCGGCGTTTATTAGCGCTGGTCGCCAACTTTGACAACCAGTGTATATTATATGCTGCTTTGTTCCCTATATTTGCACTGGTGGCGAACTTTGATGCCCAATGGATGTAATATGTGTAATAGCCGTGATAGCCTAGCGTTAGTTGCTTGCTTATTTATTTCCTTGTTGTCTTGTTTATTTGTTTGCTTGTAGTCATTGCAGTTCTTTTTCCGCGGTTTGCTAGTGGTTGCAATAACCTATTTTTTAAAAGTAGGACACAATAACCATGGGGTAATATTTACTGTAGTGACACTGGGCCTCCTACTGGCCGTAGAAACAGTGGGCCTTCTACGGGCCATAGAAACAATGGGCCTCCTATGGGCCGTAGAAACAATGGGCCTTCTGCGGGCCGTATCATCAATGGGCCTTATACGGGTCGTATGATCGATTGGCCAAACATGGGCCAAACAGACCGCATTATGGCCGTAAACAGGCTAGAGTTGGAATCGTCCGTTCATGGACCAACCATAACGGGCCATCTTTAATAGGCCTTATTTGATGATGCTATGAAAAAGGCCCAACGTATTAACGGACCACAAACGGGCCAACTGTAACCACAGGCTGAATTTCGCCCACAAGTAGAAAATGACAGTAACAGACCGTAAGTAAACGAATGCTGGAAATGAGCCCAAGAATAAATGGGCTTTGAGAAGGCCGAAAGATAACATGAGCTGGAAATGGCCCAACGGAATAATGGACCGTTAATGGGTATAAAGTGATACACTGTTCATTACGGGCCAGTTTCACCACGGGCCGTTAATGGGTGTAAAGTGATACACTGTTCATTACAGGCCAGTTTCACCACGGGCCGTTAATAGGCCAAGAGTTACATAGGGCCTCATATGGGCCGAAAGACGTCATGGGCCATACATGGGATAGAAGTGAAAACGGGCTGGAATAATATTGGATGGCCCAGATGACGCTACTGGGCCTAATTCAGATAGGGCGTAATGGGCCTTGGGTTAGCGGGCTGTAAATGGGCTATATGCGAACAGGCCATTAACAGGCTTTCCATGGGCCGGCCCGCCACCTTTTGACCAAGTCAAACGGGCCGGCCTTTTGATAGGAATGGGCCTCTGTTGGGCCGTGCCACGTGTCGACGTATCATAGGAGCCTTCCGTCCAATGAGTGGATGACATCTGTCCCAACGATGAGCCGACACGTGTTTCCTCCAGTCAATGATGATTTTACATGTGGAAAATCCCCATTGGTCGGGGCTGTTAACGGGTTATCGGATCCAAAACCCGACCCGATAGCTTAACGTCGTTCCGTTACGGTGGATGCCACGTGTCGGTCACCCTTGACGAAAGCACTTCTATGACACGCGATTTATCATCATGGAAGTGGACACTTCCGTGATGATAATTTTGGTAATGTCATGGAACACTTCTACGACAGCACGTGTATGACTATCTTGATTCTGTCATAAATTTGTCAT
This sequence comes from Triticum aestivum, assembly GCF_018294505.1. Lineage (NCBI taxonomy): Eukaryota > Viridiplantae > Streptophyta > Magnoliopsida > Poales > Poaceae > Triticum > Triticum aestivum. The sequence goes on along the minus strand of NC_057801.1, from coordinate 114,343,744 downwards.
GGATGTACATGCATGACAGAAAATGCGACCTACTGTGACAAACACGTTTCATCACGGAAGTGTATTTTTCTTGTAGTGCACCCATAGTGCTATATCCATGGCTCACGCTCATGTATTGCGTGAAGGTTGAAAAAGTTTGAGATTATTTAAGTATGAAACAATTGCTTGGCTTGTCATCGGGGGGTATAGAAGTTGGGAACATCTTTGTGTGACGAAAATGAAGCATAGCCTAACTATATGATTTTGTAGGGATGAACTTTCTTTTGCCATGTTATTTTGAGAAGACATGATTGCTTTGATTAGTATGCTTGAAGTATTACTATTTCTTTTATCAATATGAACTTTTATTTTGAATCATTTGGATATGAACATTCATGCCACAATAAAAGAAAATTGCATTGAGAATTATGCTAGGTAGCATTCCACATCAGGAATTGAGAATTCTGTTTTTATCATTTACCTACTCGAGGACGAGCAGGAATTAAGCTTGGGGATGCTTGATACGTCTCCAACGTATCTATAATTTTTTATTGTTCCATGGTATTATATTACCAGTTTTGGATGTTTATGGGCTTTATTTTACACATTATTATCATTTTTGTGACTAACCTACTAACCGGAGGCCCAACCCGTATTGCTGTTTTTTTTGCCTATTTTAGTATTTTGAAGAAAAGGAATATCAAACGGAGTCCAAACGGAATGAAACCTTCGGAAGCGTGATTTTTGGAACGAACGTGATCTAGGGGACTTGGAGTGCAAGTAAAGAAGCAGCCGAGGGGGCCACGAGAGGGTAGCCCCCCCTATAGGGCGCGCCCCCTGTCTCGTGGGCCCCTCGGGCGGCCACCGACGTACTTCTTCCTCCTATATAAGCCTACATACTCCGAAAACATCCAGGGAGCACCCGAAACACAATTTCCACCGCCGTAACCTTCTGTATCCGCGAGATCCCATCTTGGAGCCTTCGCCGGCGCTCTGCCGGAGGGGGAATCGACCACGGAGGGCTTCTACATCAACACCATAGCCCTTCCGATGAGTTGTGAGTAGTTTACCATAGACCTTCGGGTCCATAATTATTAGCTAGATGGCTTCTTCTCTCTTTTTGGATCTCAATACAATGTTCTCCCCCTCTCTTGTGGAGAACTATTCGGTGTAATCTCTTTTTGCGATGTGTTTGTCGAGATCCGATGAATTGTGGGTTTATGATCAAGTTTATCTATGAATAATATTTGAATCTTCTCTGAATTCTTTTATGTATGATTGAGTTATATTTGCAAGTCTCTTCAAATTATCAGTTTGGTTTGGCCTACTAGATTGATCTTTCTTGCCATGGGAGAAGTGCTTAGTTTTGGGTTCAATCTTGCGGTGTCCTTACCCAGTGACAGAAAGGGTTGCAAGGCACTTGTATTGTTGCCATCGAGGATAAAAAGATGGGGTGTATATCATATTTCATGAGTTTATCCCTCTACATCATCTCATCTTTCTTAATGCGTTACTCTGTTCTTTATGAACTTAATACTCTAGATGCAGGCAGGAGTCGGTCGATGTGTGGAGTAATAGTAGTAGATGCAGGCAAGAGTCGGTCTACTTGTTGCGGACGTGATGCCTATATACATGATCATGCCTAGATAATCTCATAATTATTCGGTTTTCTATCAATTGCTCGACAGTAATTTGTTCACCCACCGTAATACTTATGCTATCTTGAGAGAAGCCTCTAGAGAAACCTATGGCCCCCGGGTCTATCTCTTATCATATTTGTTTCTAATCTACTTTTATTTGCATCTTTACTTTCTACATCTATATTATAAAATACCAAAAATATATTTATCTTATCATACTATCTCTATCAGATCTCACTTTCACAAGTGGTCATGAAGGGATTGACAACCCCTTTATTGTGTTGGTTGCGAGTTCTTGGTTTGTTTGTGTAGGTGCGTGGGACTTTTGAGGAGCCTCCTACTGGATTGATACCTTGGTTCTCAAAAACTAAGGGAAATACTTACGCTACTATTGCTGCATCACCCTTTCCTCTTCAAGGAAAACCAACGCAAGCTCAAGACGTAGCAGGGGGCACCGGATCTGAACTCCAGAATGGCGGTCCACTCATTGCCACGTGGCTCGGTGATGTAGAACCACTGCTGCTGCCACTCCTTGACGGAATCATTGAAAGTCCCTGTCGGCCATGTGACATTGGGCATCTTTCTCACCATGGCGCCTCCACATTCGGCATGCTCGCCGCTCATTACCTTGGGCTTTACATTAAAAACCTTCAGCCATAAGCCGAAGTGCGGCGGAACACGGAGAAAGGCCTCGCACACGACTATGAATGTCGAGATGTTGAGAAAGGAATTTGGGTATAGATCATGGAAATCAATCCCGTAATAGTACATGATGTCGCGAACAAATGGGTGGAGGGGAAACCCTAGTCCGCGGACAAAATGAGGGAGAAATACCACCCTCTCATGGGGTTCCGGGTGGGGACTATCTGTCCCGCCGTCGGAAGACGGTGGCCAATTCTCTTGGCCAGATACCCGGCCCCCCGAAGCTTTTTGATGTCCTTCTCCCGTACGGTAGAGGCCATCCACTTGCCTCCTGCTCCAGATCCGGACATCTTTGGGAAGCCTTTTTGGACGAAGAAGAGAAACGTTTGGGCACTCGGGCTCGGGCGGAAAGGAATGGATGAATAGGGAAGGGCATGGGTGAAAGTGAAGACTCTCATCCCCTTATAAAGGCAGCGAATATCCTGTGCCTCCTCACTTGCCCGCTAAAATTGCTTATTTCCCAAATGCCACGTTTGATGGCACGGTTGGGTTACCCACGTCTATATTGATGAGGATCCCGCGATAAGGGGACACGATCTCTGCTTCGACAAGACGTGCCGATAAAACCGCTTCGCGATATGTGCAGTGGCTGGTTGTGAAAAACGGTTCGAATAATGACTAAACCGTGGTGTGATGTCGTGCTATAAAAAGCTGTCAGCAGATTAGATTTGTGGAATATTATACTCTCTACGGTGGAATGAGGAATTTGTTTTGCAGAGCCGGACACAATTCTTGTGTTCTAAATCTCTTACAAAGAATTCGGAGAAGGAACCCGCCTTGCAATGCCGAAGACAATCTGCGCGTCGGACTCATCGTCATTGAAGCCTGGTTCAGGGGCTACTGAGGGATTCCTGGATTAAGGGGTCCTTAGCCGGACTGTTGGACTATGAAGATACAAGATTGAAGACTTCGTCCCGTGTCCGGATGGGACTCTTCTTTGCGTGGAAGGCAAGCTTGGATATTCGGATACATAGATTTCCTTCTCTGTAACCGACTTTGTGTAACCCTAGCCCCCTCCGGTGTCTATATAAACCGGAGGGTTTAGTCCGTAGGACAACAACAATCATAATCATAGGCTAGCTTCTAGGGTTTAGCCTCTACGATCTCGTGGTAGATCAACTCTTGTAATACTCATATCATCAAGATCAATCAAGCAGGAAGTAGGGTATTACCTCCATTGAGAGGGCCCGAACCTGGGTAAAACATTGTGTCCCCTGCCTCCTGTTACCATTAGCCTTAGACGCACAGTTCGGGACCCCCTACCCGAGATCCGCCGGTTTTGACACCGACAGGTGTCATCCGACTCACTCTTTCTCTTTAGTCTTCTTTGTTTTGCAAGGATCAGGCAAGTCTCGAGCAATCTCTTGGTGATAGACCAATCAACACTGAGGGGCTACTACTGAGAATGTATCGACTCGACTCCGAGACCCTTGCGAGACCAAAGGAAGACCCCTTTCATCAGGCCAAGCCAACCACCTGAGCCCAGTATCCGAGTGGACGACTTCGTCTCCCTATGGTGCTTGGGGAAGATAGCCAACATGCGCAGGGCCTAGACCGAGCCAGCCCGCTGGGACAAGCTCACCTTGGTCCAACCTGAGAGATGTAACCCTAGATTTTCTTGATTATATGAAGGCAAGTACGGAGGGTATGAAAGGCATCCAAAACATTCTAAATCATTCTAGAGCTAAGGTTCTCACCTACCACCATCTCCTTCCTCCCCGCCACCAGGCCGAGAGCTTGCAAACCAAAGTAGCAGATCTCTCTGATGATCCTCCCGATCGTTCGTGAGTACTTGAGCAATACAATCACAAAAGGCAGGGGTCTTACCTCCTCCCGGATGGCATGGACATGGGTAAATTCCCTGTCTCTTGTCTTACCATCTCCATCTACTGCTCGCACCCCCCTTTGAACAAATACGTCGTTGCTCGATGAAACTGCCGGTCTCGAAACACCAATAGTAGGAAGGAGACATACGACGCTTGATATATACATGATAGGCGGCGGACATGACAGGAGCAATTTATATATGGAAACCGCCTTGAGTACTTCCGAGATGGAGGTGGTTTCTGACATGGGTGCCTCCAATGGTGCCATTGGAGCAGAGGTGTTTTTGTTTTGTTTTGTAAATCACCCTTATTTGAGGCGCTATTGATTTTAACACTCAGAACTGCCTCTGTGGACCGCCTTTAGAGTCTACTTTTGTACAAGTATGAGATCATGGCGGGATTTACCGTGCGATGATATCCTGTGCATGGATCCACTTTCCCCATTTGTGTGAGGTTTGTGCCACATTTTCTGGATTAGGCATTTTTTATCCCGTTTCAGAGTGTTCCACTAGTTTTTGTTCTTTCAAAATGTACAACAAAATCTAATCTGAAACGAGTGCACTCTTATTTGTTTGTACACGAGGAAACGTTATGATAAACTTTTGAACACGAAAAAAAACCACAAAACATTATGCAACAATCTAAAATAAGATAATCACGAATCTAAAAAATGACATATGGTAGATACATGCATGGGATGTCACATGTACGGTTGAAAAAACCACTCTCCTACTGTCATGATCTTCTATGGGGGAGGCCAAGCTCCGGGCTTTCGTCAAGGGCCTCTGTGTGGCGTGGGCTTATTTCTGGCCTACTATTCTTGAGGCCGACTTTCTATATATTTAATGTTGTCTTTCAGACGTTCCTTTGATAAAATTTGGTGAGATTTAAGAAAGATGTTTTGGCAGTGATAGAGGATCTGTCAGGGGTTGGAATTATCAAAATCAGTAGGAATGTTTCCCTTTTTGGGCAAAAAAAATCACTAGGAATGTTTAATGGGGTCGTCCATGAGATTGCTATGTTCCTTAAGAGTGTTATTATTATATATGAGTTGGGGTCTGTTGTACGATGTTGCTCCTGCGTGAATGTTATGCTCAGCTATGATTGTCAGAATGTTGGTTAGGTAATATGAGTTGCTTCTAAAAGAATTATGATTGTTGGAATTATGTTTCCGTTTGAGATGCATGGCCATGCTACGGTGCTACCCCTTGTTGAGTCTAGTACTATAGTTGCTAGGCCTATAGGTAGCCTCCATTCGTAGGGGGCTTTAAGCTCGCCCTTCTCTTTTTTTCTTTCTGCGTGTGAGTGAGTGCAGTACAGTGTGTGGAATCTGCAGTAACAGCTGTGGCGTGTGGCGTGTGGTGTGGCGGTACAGCACTTCTTCTTGCCTTTTGCTTTTGTTTGGTTTTACCACCAGCTTATATGCTAACCATCTCAAGTCCCATAAAACATACATACATCAACCCTAAACATCTTACTGAAGATGCTTATGTGCACTGTCGTGCCATCATCTTACAGCAAGCCGTTCCCATTAAAAATCAGTGATAGTTAATCTTACAGCCAGATTAACCTGCCAGCGTGTGTATGCTGCGTACTACGTTGTGCTTGGGTGAGAGAGGAAGAAAAGAGAGAGAAGCTAAGGAGCGGGGCCCTTTAACTTTTCCTCAAGGGGCTGGGTGTGGCTTGAGTTAAAGCGGCCAAGGAAATTCTGCCCTCTCTCCTATTAAAACTGGTGAAAGCGGCAGGCTGCCTGCCTCGATTTTTTCATATCTACCCCCCTCCCCCTCACTCGTCTGCTCTCGATCTCCTTCCTTCCTCGCTCCCCTACTCCCTCCAACTCTACCCGCCTCCCCTCGGTTCGCTCACCGGCTTCAGTTTCTCGCCGTATTTTCGATCTCATCGGCATGGTCCCTCGCGTTCTGAATTCTGCTCGCCTTGGTCCCTTGCAGCGGGCGCATGCATGGACACCGTCTCCGGCGGCTGCGCGTGAACCAGGAGACATGAACAGGGGTCACATCAGCAGCTCGGAGCTCATCGACGCCAAGCTCGAGGAACACCGGATCTCCACCGCCAGGCACTGCCCCAACTGCCGCCACAAGCTCGACTGCAAACCGGTATGCATATGTCAATTTCTTCTTCCTTTTTTGCGTTTTTTTGCACCTCGGTGGTGCTAGCCACTGGGTGCACATTAGGGTTCTTTGAATGGTGCAATTCCGCACATAGTTTTAATGGAATTAACCGATGTCAACTGCAAGAAGGATTGGCTGGGGCTACCGGCTGGTGTCAAGTTTGATCCGACGGACCAGGAGCTGATCGAGCACCTCGAGGCCAAGGTGAGGGAAGAAGGCTCGAGATCTCACCCTCTCATCAATGAGTTTATACCCACCATAGACGGCGAGGACGGCATATGCTACACACATCCTGAGAAACTTCCAGGTGAGACACTGTTCGAGATGGCTAGCTAGATAACTATGCTAGCCATGAACAGAAATATTAATTACACATGTATGTATATTCCTTGCTTTTCTTGCGAACTTTAGCTTTGCTTTCCATGGGGTGATCTGTATATCATATGTTGGGATTATGTATTTCGTCATAAATTGTGAGGGTTGTGGTTCGATTTGGGATATGGCATATATTCCCTCGTTGTTCTTGATGTGCTCTAGCGCCCCCTCTACTCCTGGTGTTCTCCACATGTGCTCTTGGGTATATGCAGAGAGAATTATCATTGTTTATGGAAAGTTGTGCCTAGTCTCTCATATCTCTCTCTCCTCTCTATGTCATGATGGTAAGATGCTTCTGAAGTTTCCAAATAGGTTTCCTTCCTACCTTTTACATGCCTTCTCTTTTTCAGAGGTTTGTTGCATCTGCCAAGAGAACACTGGCCACCCACCCACACACTCGTACGTGCTCACACTGACTGTTAATTTTTGCATCTCGTCATGAGCAGGTGTAACAATGGACGGGCTGAGCAAGCATTTCTTCCATCGCCCTTCCAAGGCGTACACGACAGGCACGAGGAAGCGGCGGAAGATACAGACAGAGTGCGATGTGCATAAGGGGGAGACGAGGTGGCACAAGACCGGCAAGACCCGACCGGTGATGGCCAACGGCCGGCAGAAGGGCTGCAAGAAGATCCTAGTGCTCTACACCAACTTCGGCAAGCACCGCAAGCCCGAAAAGACCAACTGGGTGATGCATCAGTACCACCTCGGAGACCTCGAGGAAGAGAAGGAGGGGGAGCTCGTCGTGTGCAAGATCTTCTACCAGACGCAGCCCAGGCAGTGCAGCTGGTCCGCCTCCTCAGACCGTGGTGGTGCCGGTGGCGCGGTGGCCATTGCCGCCTCCGCGGCAGTGACGGTGCAGGAGCAGCGTATGAGGGACAGCGGCAGCGGCAGCTCCTCGTCGAGGGACCACGAGGCGTTGTCGGCGACGTCGTACCCGGCTGGGTATGCCATGGCGGCCGCGGTCGAGATGCAGCACTTGAAACACTCCGGCGACCATTTCAGCTTCGCGCCTTTCAGGAAGAGCTTCGAGGAGGTAACTAGACATTCTTTCGTCTCTGCATCTCGACATATGGCCGGTTTTCTTAGATCTATACTACTATATGTCGACATAGCTAACGCTGCCGGTAGGTCCAGGAGCACATCATGCAGATCACGCGAAAGTACAGTTTGCTCGGTCCGACCATTCCCATGCACGCACGCATGCATGCCGCTACAGTTTCGAGCTACGGTTATAGTAGATCGATGGTTTCTGTTCAGTTAGTTGCCTGTCGATCGCGTGCGTATGCATGGATGGGCTGCTGTTCGATCGGGTAGCTGACCTAATCCTATTGTGTAGGATCGATGGACTCGCCAGTGTAGAGCAAAAGCTGAGCTTGGCTACATGCATGCATATGCACATCACACAGCATGGGAGAGGGTCGCCGGTCCTTTTAATTAGTTCGAGCCTCACATCATTTTACTCAAACTGCAAGCAACGGTAGCTAGAAACCATCCACACCCACCGTGAAAGCAAGAACTGCCAGCAAGTTTCTTTTCAATAGTTGATAGATGCGTCCCATTCTCTCCTACCTAAGAGAAAAAAGAGATTTCCAGAAAGCTCAAACACGCATGTAACAGCATAACTGAAAGGGGGCACGAATTGATGAGTGAGATATAAAGGAGACTAGCCATGTAGATTTAAAAAAAATGTAAATATAAGAAAAGACGAAGATGCATTTTCGGCATTAATTTCTATGTGTTGAACAGGTTGGTATAGGTGGCGACCAGGTGCCGTCCGATCAGCTTGGGCGATCAGAGCATCAGCAGCATGCCGGCCAGGAACAGCAGCCTCACCGGCCGGAGCTTGCAACGACGGCCGTGCCTGCCACGGCCTTCCTGGTCAGCAGGCCGACAAACCCCATCTCAGCTACAGTTCCGCCACCGTTGCAGCACACTTCTGTAGTGCTGGACCATGATCAGTTTCACGTGCCAGCAATTTTTCTCCACCACGAAAAATTTCAGGTGATTCCATCCTGCTGGTTTGTTTTCTGGCTATAGCTTGTACACATTCATCTGGAACATATGTTGCTTGTTTATATTCTTGAGTGACTGAATTCTCCAACGCAAGAAACCGCCATATATATGAACGCATGTGTTTACTCACATTGAGGAAAAAAAATGTACTGTAACTAGTTATGCTTTTTTTTTTGAAACGGAAGTTAGCTTCTTGTCTACATAAACTTAGACACTTACCATGGCTTGCTAACAACTGAAAAACACATATTCTCCGTCCAATTTAACATCTCTTTTCTTTCTCAAGATTTCACATGAATTTTGTACTGGGATTCTCAAGCTATGTTTGCTAGAGTATATATACTAGTAAGTAATTTCCATATTGTATATAAATTTAACTCCACTTACAAAAGCACATCTAAAATGTCATAAGTAGTCCTTTCGTTTTGCATTTAAAAGGTTTTTTCATAAATTTACACAAATAAACCAGCCTATGTAAAATGGTATTGTTTTTTTAAACATGGGTAGATTGTTTCATAGAATTTCTGAACACAGGCGGTTACTATATATCTAATGTTCATGGTACGGCACACATATGTTCCACCAACTTTATTCCGTGTAATTTATAGTGGAAGATGCATTGCAATTTTTTACAAGAATATATATATATATATATATATATATATATATATATATATATATATATATATATATATATAGGGTGTAGGATACACAATTTTAGAAGGATTCTCTGTGTTGTAGCATATTCAGCTTTCTAGGTTGATTATAAGCATAGCATGAGAAACCACTTGTTTTTTAAAGTACACTAAACTATTGTGCTCTATAATTCCGTCCTTCACGGATGGAACCATTTGGAATTTATGGAAAATGTTTGTTTCATTTAACGATGTTAATGCAATACCAGCTCATTTCTTTATTTACTTTCTAAGTTTTCAGTTAATTCAAATATACTATTATTATGTATATTTACCTTTATAGTCTCTTTACCTTTTTTTCTCTTTACTAAAAGAACGCTTTAGTTACTGTTCCATTCAACATTATTACCACAGAACATGCAACAACAACACCAGCACCAGCAAAAGATTGACCGCAGGTCTGCTGGCTTGGAAGAACTGGTAATGGGGTGCACGTCTACATGCACAAAAGGAGTAAGTAACCTCCATTACTTGTATTTGTTTTGCCTCCTCTGCGTGTATGAAAACCGATAAGAAAAACATAAAAACGCTATATGTTTGCGAGTCCGGACACTGTGGTTTCTTATAATGGAAATCGAAGAGGGTTCTCTCTTTATAAAAAAAAATAAAAAAACCTAACCAGCATGTATACATGTAACCTATGAGCTGCATGTGACCTTTTGGCATGGTTTAAGCTAAGCACATTAATTAGTCCCTAATAAGTTAATCCTCAATTGGTTATCTTGATCCATATGCTCCTAGATATAGGTGGGAAAGCTGCAAGTTGTGTGGTAGAGGGCATAAAAAAGAAAGACTGCCCCAGGGTGGCCTGAGAGGAAACTTCAGTGTGGGGCCTTGCAGTTTCTTTGTCCCCGGGCCGTAGTAGTACTGTGGAACAAGCCCTTCAGCATGACAGCTTTTTATCCCATTTGTTTCCTATTTATAAATTCGCCATTTTAGGCGCTTTTACAGCATGCAAGCCAACAAAATCGAGAGAGAGCTTTGGTGCTGCGCCTAGCTAGTGAGATAGAAGAGACATCATGAATATATGCAAACAAGGACCACCCTTTGCTTTGCTTTCGAGTGCATGCCAAAGGGAAGGGGTGCCCAAAGACCAACGTAAAAAACAAGGCCATACTTTCCTGCTTTCATCACCGTATAGCTAGGCGAAAATGAGAGCTTTTACTCCGTGTCGGTCGCCCGGCCTTCTTGTGTTATGTCCTAGAGTTGTTTACCATTATCTCTTGTCAAAAGAGCAAAGTAAAACGGAGCACTTGTTCTTTCTCTCTCTTTTCCATGAACCGATTCACATTGAACCATGCATGCATGAACTTGCATGGCATTTGTTATCATTGATCCGTTCGTTTTGTCCTACTACAGTTCATGGAGATAGTCTTGTCAAGGTATCAACTCAGATATAGAGTACATGGTTCTTGCCTGCAAACTAAAAAAATCCACCCCCAGCCCCCACCACCACTACCACAAAGAAAAAACTGTAATTATTACAACAGAACAAACTGCTTTCTTATCTCTCACGTGTAATCCAGCTCTGCTATGTATCTTTTCTCACTTGAACCTTCATGTCTTCTGGAGCTTAAATGTCTATGCTAGACAGTTGGATCCATATATTCACAATGTTGATTATTATTTTTTGTATCCACTGACATGCATGTATCCTGCTCTCATTCAAGTGAAGTAGCTTTCTCATTTGAATCAATGTTGCACTTCACTGGGCTGTTCCTTTTTGACCACTTTCCCTATTCTACCGCAGGAGGCTTCGATTCCTCACTCCCAAGAGACAGAATGGCCTTACCCATACTGGCCTCCTGACAACCAAGATCATCATGGATAGTAGCAACAAGACTGGTAAATACCAGATTAAACAAAAGCAACCACGACCTCTTTCTCTAGCTAGTATGGTCTCTCCCTCCTTGAATATACGGGACTGCGTTCTTGGAGAATGCACTACTGTTAATTGGGAGAAGAACCGGGAGATCTCATAGATCTTGCTCTGTCAATGGGGGGAAAAGGATACAATTTAACTTTGCAAAGGTGTTGAGGGAAAAGAGGAGAAGAACGGTTGGGGGAAAGGTATTGTTGTGCTGACATCAGAATGGAGCCTGATCGAAGCATAACTAATGAACCTTGATCCAAGTTTGATTATAAGCACATCATCGTTTGTCACAACCTTTGATGTGCATTAGATATTTTTCAATTGTAAAAAGTAATACTGTTTGCATGTACATTAACTTTGTTTTTCCGCTTAGTTTGAGATGCCTTCTTTTTCTTTTAGTGACGCAAAAATTGTTTAGTTTTAATTGCTTACTGTTACTTTACTTTGTAACGAGTTGGATTTACATTCCAAATTGTTTTCAAGAAATAAATTTATGTTGATATATATTGTTTATGCTGACTTATGCACAAATAAATGTTGAAAATCCTTTATTTTATTTTAGCGCTCCATACATGTACAATATGTATGTCATATACTTACTGTTGCACGCTAATTTGTTGTGAACTGAACTCTAATCTCTACACTAAAAACTGTTCTTATGCATATCCGCAAAAGGCTGTTAACTCATTATTAGTATTGCATGTTAGATTCGGCAAAACAATAATTTAGGGTTGGTCAAAAGGTATTTAGTTGGCCATTATTTTCCTAAAAATATTGTTAATTCAGTGTTATATTACATGTTATATTCACAAAATATAAGCATATAAGCAACAAAAAAACAGTAATCTATAGGCATCCCATAACCCCATTCAAAAAGGAAGGAACACCATGAACTAACTAACACTGCTTTGCTCTGTTCTAATCTAACTAGAGAATATATATGTGGTAGTTTCATACAATTGTGTATTTTATATCTCATTAATATAATATGTGAAAGTTAAGCTTGTTCTTTTGTTCCATGGAGTATCATATATCCATTGTTTTCTTTAGTGTGTAACATGAATATAATGTTGGAAGGAAGGTGCTATATATGTGCTTGTTTTAAGGATGTAGCCTGTGTGGCATATCATATCCATGGATATTATTTATTTATTTATTTATTGACTGGGAACTGTAGGGAAAAGCCCCACAGCATATCAAAACTTTATTCAAAAAGAAGGGTACAAAGTACAAAGATTACAAGATGTAACCAAACGGGCTAGCATCTAAAAGAAAACAAAGAAAAAACAAGCACATATAGGCATATGCATATTGTGCAAACATTCGAGAAATATAGGCATATGCATATTCCCTTATTTTGTCTTCTTGCTGCATGTAGAGCTCCCATGGAATTCTTAAGACCAAGCAGTTGATACCATTTTTGTAGATCAACACCAAGTTACTAAATTTAATACAACCCCAGACGGTAGATATAAAGTGTTGAGGAATCAAGTTACATGCAATGAATAAAGCAAGAAAATATAAATATAAATAAATAAACACCATTCTGAACACCGAGTCCTTCGCCCGTCCCTTGCCATCGGACAGAAGAAGGAACAATTTCTGAAAGGAAGGCATGCCACTAGAGAATGAGCATGCCTTCCTCTACTCCTAGTTGGCTAGAAACTGACACAAAGTCATTTGTATCCACAATCAAATAATTCCCCTGTCCTCTCGCACTATTTTCAAGGATGCCATCACATCAAAATGCTGGGCAGCTCACCCGAGAGCAGCACATGAACACTCATGGACTTGTTGCCAAGGGGGAGAATGGCGAGCACGACTACCACACCATGCAAGCTACCATGGACATCGATGCCACCCACGGCACAACTCACCTAGTAAGCCACAAGCTTGAGGGCGAGAACCCAAAAGAATACATGTCAAGAAAGGCCAGACATCACTACAAGCGTGATAGGCGAGAACAAATAGAGACTCCGAGCTCTAATCACCACCACCATGTCACTGCGTCGGAGAGCCGAACCCTTCCCCTTCTCACCCAGTACCCCCCCCCCCCCCACTAACCCCTAAGAACAAGGAGCACCCAATGATGGAGAGCACAACGAGTGAAGGAGGGCATTGTACCCACGACGAATTACATCCCCTTGAAAACTAGACCAAGCCAACACCAGCTTCCATGCATCCACATAACGATTCTCCCTTGCCCCGCGGTCCTAAGACGAAGCCTCCAAGCAAGGTATGAAGCTTCACAATCCAATATATTATTTAGAAAATTGGGTGTATAAAAAATGACTAGGGTATACAATGCAAGTTTTCTCATCATCCTAAATCCAACTTTTTTTGAAAATTTAATGAGTGCCCAGCTAAGGTATACAACCTGCCAAAGAAAAATCTAAGATTAGGTGAAAACAAAAATGGCTTTGAGACTACACAGTGCGCACAAAGTGTCATCATCGAGCATCGAAAGCCAAAGAGTTGTCATATATTCCCATCAGTAAAAAAACTCTAGTGTTTCACGGGCATCATTGGGTGCTTGAATTCATTCAAATGTATATACATTTTATGGAGTTTTTTTTAAGAGAGAAGACCAAGAGTGGACAATATATGTCCAGAACATATGAAAGGGAATAGGGTAAGATGGAGAAGATTTAGTGACAGATAAGGTAAGAGGATAATAGGAAAGATAAGAATAAAACATACAAGCATGCATCCTAAAATTCTAATATATTCATGTCAACATTACAACATGTGGCAGTTGTAACATCCATACCAAAATACAAGAAATCTATTGCAACATTCATAGCAAAACATCACGAACATATATAGCTATTTATTAGCAACACCAACATGATACCTAGCAATATCATATAAGATGCAAAATCAACATGTAGCAATTGTAACGTTCATAGAAAAAACATGAACACACATATATAGCCATTCCATAGCAATATTATGTAAGATGCATAGCAAAATCCACTACAACAACAATCACACATCCATACAAAGGAAACGAGCTCATCACCATGACCGCTATTGCAACCAAAGAAACTGGTAATATCGTCGGGTCTACAACCGCGCATGCACAATGGGGGAAACCCGACAACAGGGCAGGGGCACCACAACAACAGCACCACAATACCGATGTCGGGTCTATGACCGCACATGGTGGCGCGGGAGACCTTGTTGACAGGACATCATAGCACCACCACCACAGCGGGACAAACTCGGGAGGTAGGTGTTGTGGCTTGACGCACTGATGGATGGAAGCCAACGGCGCAGAACAACAGGGATAAGGCACTATAGGACGACACAGACAATGACATCATGGCAAAGAGGAAGCATCGCTCGGGTAAAGGAGACGAGCATGAGTCTATGACGATGCACATGGAGGGAGAAGCAAGGATGAAGCACATTGCGGCAAGGAGGCAATGTACAATGCAGTAACGCGGTGACAAATAGAGATATGTGTGACGGATTCATGGCGGGTGGGAATGGAGCGAGGAGAGGGAATGTTAGGGAGGGTGCGGTAGCGCCGAGGGGGCGGCCGAAAACATGGAAGACACACGCGAGAGGCAATCAGTACAGGATGGATGTGATGCAGAGTTAGGGAAGTGGGATGGGCATTGCAAAGTTATAAAAAACCATGTGGTGGTCATCATAGATCGGTCGCTAGGTTGGGTTGGTCAATAGTGATGAACCACCACCAAGCAGCCAAACTTTTCGATCGATCAGTGATAACCTCGGTAATGATTGCATTATCAGGGAGTGGGTGAACTAGTCATCACTGATCGGTCAACTCATGGCCCGTCAATGTTTACATGACAACACAACTCAGGCAAGGTCATTACTGACTGGTCATGGCAGGCCCGTCAATGCTAAGCTTCACCACTAACGGGAGGTCACTGGTCACTCGTTGATCGGTGTTGAGGTGTTAGTCTTGGCACTATTTTTAGTAGTGTTGATGCTTCATTGATACCCATGTTGCTAGTTATATATATGATATACTAACTAATTGTTCATGTGTTGCAATGGGGGCATATATATTTTAGTGGTTCATATCAATTGTGTCTCGCATACACCTTCCACCCACTATCTCTGCCTCCCCAATCCAGTCTTACCACCTATGTCAATGGTTCATCCAGTCATAATCCACCACTGCCACCCAAATACATTTTGGATCTTAAACACATAATGTTGTAGTTGCGTATATGTCAATATTCCAAGTAGAAGAAAAAAAATGTAAGAGGTCATTGATATCCATTTAGCCTCTCCACGACGGTAGGACAAAAGGAAAACTTGAAGACATAGGAACCTAATCTTGGTCTAGCAAAAGCAAAAACAAAAGTGGAGATAACATGAGCTTACAAGTGAACCTGAAGATATGATAGAATTCACATAAAAAAGAAAGTGTGCCTCTTGAACAAGTCATGATGAATAACAATATTAATGAAATTCATAGTTAAAAGCTTGGATAACTAGTTTCCTTGACTATATTTCATCAAGATTTACATTTTACATCATCATTCTTGCTAGTGTTTGCATAGAACATTCGCATTCTCATAATATTGATGGATCACTAGGGCTTGCCAGTACTTGTAAGAGGTAGTACTATCAAATACTCCATATACTATGTTTTATTTCCATATACTATGTTTCTATGTTACTAAAGGAAGGAGATATGCCATCGGACAAATAAATTGGAAATAAATCAGTGGGAGTACTACATTTCCAATTTGCCAAATGAAAAAAGATTAGCTTCATATGACTTGTGATAGCCTAGCTTAATAGAGATGATAGACTACTCATATCAACAAGGAATTCCTTCTTTTTTGGAAGCCCATTTGGAAAGAACTCGAAAGCTAAACGTGCTCAGCTTGGAGCAATTCCAGGATGGGTGACCGACTAGGAAGTTAGTCATAGGCGCGCATGAGTGAGGAAAAAGGGCATAGGAAAGACTAGTGTTGATCTGTTTGGGACAAGTCTAGAGCCAGGAGTAACGACCAGTAACCGGCGAGTGTGTCGGGGCATTACAAGTTGGTATCAGAGCCAGCCCTCATGGTTACACGGATATTTGTGAGTCAGGTGTGCGGTCATGTTGTGCATTGATAACCCACAAGTATAGGGGATCATTTGTAGCCTTTTTTAGATAAGTAAGAGTGTCGAACTCAACGAGGAGCTAAAGGTAGAATTTATATCTCTTCAAGTTCTATTGACCACCGGTACAACTCTACGCACATCAACATTTACTTTACCTAGAAACAAGTAATAAAACTAGAAGTACTTTGTAGGTGTAAACGGATATGTTTGCAAGGTAATAAAGAACATGGAAATAAAAGTTAGGTGTTGTTTTACTAAAAGAACAATTAAGTGAAGGAAATATGCCCTAGAGGCAACAATAAAGTTATTATTTATTTCCTTATATCATGATAAATGTTTATTATTCATGCTAGAATTGTATTAAGCGGAAACATAATACATGTGTGAATACATAGACAAACAGAGTGTCACTAGTATGCCTCTACTTGACTAGCTTGTTGATCAAAGATGGTTATGTTTCCTAACCATAGACATGTGTTGTCATTTGATTAATGGGATCACATCATTAGGAGAATGATGTGATTGACATGACCCATTCCGTTAGCTTAGCACATGATTGTTTAGTATATTGCTATTGCTTTCTTCATGACTTATACATGTTCCTATGACTATGAGATTATGCAACTCCCGTTTACCGGAGGAACACTTTGTGTGCTACCAAACGTCACAACGTAACTGGGTGATTATAAAGGAGCTCTACAGGTGTCTCCAAAGGTACATGTTGGGTTGGCGTATTTCGAGATTAGGATTTGTCACTCCGATTGTCGGAGAGGTATCTCTGGGCCCTCTCGGTAATGCACATCACTTAAGCCTTGCAAGCATTGCAACTAATGAGTTAGTTGTGAGATGATGTATTACGAAATGAGTAAAGAGACTTGCCGGTAACGAGATTGAACTAGGTATTGAGATACAGACGATCGAATCTCGGGCAAGTAACATACCGATGACAAAGGGAACAATGTATGTTGTTATGCGGTCTGACCAATAAAGATCTTCGTAGAATATGTGGGAGCCAATATGAGCATCCAGGTTCCGCTATTGGTTATTGACCGGAGACGTGTCTCGGTCATGTCTACATTGTTCTCGAACCCGTAGGGTCCGCACGCTTAACGTTACGATGACAGTTTCATTATGAGTTTATATATTTTGATGTACCGAAGGTTGTTCGGAGTCCCGAATATGATCACGGACTTGACGAGGATTCTCGAAATGGTTGAGACATAAAGATCAATATATTGGACGACTATATTTGGACACCGGAAAGGTTCCTGGTGAGATTGGGACAATACCGGATCACCGGAGGTTATCGGAACCCCCCGAGAGGTATATGGGCCTTATTGGGCCTTAGTGGAAAGGAGGGGAAAGGAGCAAGGGAGGGGGTGCCCCTCCCCAAGCCCAATCCGAATTGGGAGGGGGGTCGGCCCCCCCTTTCCTTTCTCCCTCCTTCCTCTTCCTTCCCTCTCCTACTCCTAATAGGAAAAAAGGGGAGTCCTACTCCCGGTGGGAGTTGGACTCCCCCCCTTGGGCGCGCCACCCCCCTTGGCTGGCCCCCTCCTCCACTCCTTTATATACGGAGGAGGGGGGCACCACATAGACACAACAATTGATCCCTTGGATCTCTTAGCCGTGTGCGGTGCCCCCCTCCACCATAGTCCACCTCGATAATACTATAGCGGTGCTTAGGCGAAGCCCTGCGACGGTAGAACATCAAGATCGTCACCACGCTGTCGTGCTGACATCACTCTTCCCCGACACTTTGCTGGATCGGATTCTGGGGATCGTCATCGACCTGAACGTGTGCTAGAACTCGGAGGTGCCATAGTTTCGGTGCTTGATCGGTCGGGCCGTGAAGACGTACGACTACATCAACCGCGTTGTTATAACGCTTCCGCTATCGGTCTACGAGGGTACGTGGACAACACTCTCCCCTCTCGTTGCTATGCATCACCATGATCTTGCGTGTGCGTAGGATTTTTTTTGAAATTACTACGTTCCCCAACAGTGGCATCCGAGCCAGGTTTTATGCGTAGATGTAATATGCACGAGTAGAACACAAGTGAGTTGTGGGCGATATAAGTCATACTGCTTACCAGCATGTCATACTTTGGTTCGGCGGTATTGTTGGATGAAGCGGCCCAGACCGACATTACGTGTACGCTTACGCGAGACTGGTTCTACCGACGTGCTTTGCACGCAGGTGGCTGGCGGGTGTCAGTTTCTCCAACTTTAGTTGAACCGAGTGTGGCTACGCCCGGTCCTTGCGAAGGTTAAAACAACAGTAACTTGACGAACTATTGTTGTGGTTTTGATGCGTAGGTAAGAACGGTTCTTGCTCAGCCCATAGTAGCCACGTAAAATTTGCAACAACAAAGTAGAGGACGTCTAACTTGTTTTTGCAGGGCATGTTGTGATGTGATATGGTCAAGATGTGATGCTATATTTTATTGTATGAGATGATCATGTTTTGTAACAGAGTTATCGGCAACTGGCAGGAGCCATATGGTTGTTGCTTTATTGTATGCAATGCAATCGCCCTGTAAGGCTTTACTTTATCACTAAGCGGTAGCGATAGTCGTAGAAGCATAAGATTGGCAAGACGACAACAATGCTACGATGGAGATCAAGGTGTCGCGCCGGTGACAATGGTGATCATGACGGTGCTTCGAATATGGAGATCACAAGCACAAGATGATGATGGCAATATCATATCACTTATATTGATTGCATGCGATGTTTATCTTTTATGCATCTTATCTTGCTTTGATTGACGGTAGCATTATAAGATGATCCCTCACTAAATTATCATAGTAAAAGTGTTCTCTCTTAGTATGCACCGTTGTGAAAGTTCTTCGTGTTGAGACACCACATGATGATCGGGTGTGATAGGCTCTACGTTCAAATACAACGGGTGCAAAACAGTTGCACACGCGGAATACTCAGGTTAAACTTGACAAGCCTAGCATATAACAGATATGGCCTCGGAACACGGAGACCGAAAGGTCGAGCGTGAATCATATAGTAGATATGATAAACATATTGATGTTCACCGTTGAAACTACTCCATCTCACGTGATGATCGGACATGGTGTAGTTGATATGGATCACGTAATCACTTAGAGGATTAGAGGGATGTCTATCTAAGTGGGAGTTCTTTAGTAATATGATTAATTGAACTTAAATTTATCATGAACTTAGTACCTGATAGTATCTTGCTTGTCTATGTTGATTGTAGATAGATGGCCCGTGTTGTTGTTCCGTTGAATTTTAATGCGTTCCTTGAGAAAGCAAAATTGAAAGATGATGGTAGAAATTACACGGACTGGGTCCGTAACTTGAGGATTATCCTCATTGCTGCACAGAAGAATTACATCCTGGAAGCACCGCTGGGTGCCAGGCCTGCTGCTGGAGCAACGCCAAATGTTATGAACGTCTGGCAGAGCAAAGCTAATGACTACTCTATAGTTCAGTGTGGCATGCTTTACGGCTTAGAACCGGGTCTTCAACGATGTTTTGAACGTCATGGAGCATATGAGATGATCCAAGAGTTGAAGTTAATATTTCAAGCAAATGCCCGGATTGAGAGATATGAAGTCTCCAATAAGTTCTACAGCTGCAAGATGGAGGAGAACAGTTCTGTCAGTGAGCATATACTCAAAATGTCTGGGTATAATAATCACTTGATTCAACTGGGAGTTAATCTTCCGGATGATAGCCTCATTGACAGAATTCTCCAATCACCTCCACCAAGCTACAAGAGCTTTGTGATGAACTATAATATGCAAGGGATGGAAAAGACTATTCCCGAGCTCTTCGCGATGCTAAAAGCTACGGAGGTAGAAATCAAAAAGGAGCATCAAGTGTTGATGGTTAACAAGACCACTAGTTTCAAGAAAAAGGGCAAAGGGAAGAAGAAGGGAAACTTCAAGAAGAACAACAAACAAGTTGCTGCTCAGGAGAAGAAACCCAAGTTTGGACCTAAGCCTGAAACTGAGTGCTTCTACTGCAAGCAGACTGGTCACTGGAAGCGGAACTGCCCCAAGTATTTGGCAGATAAGAAGGATGGCAAGGTGAACAAAGGTATATGTGATATACATGTTATTGATGTGTACCTTACTAATGCTCGCAGTAGCACCTGGGTATTTGATACTGGTTCTATTGCTAATATTCGCAACTCGAAACAGGGACTACGGATTAAGGGAAGATTAGCTAAGGACGAGGTGACGATGCGCGTGGGAAATGGTTCCAAAGTCGATGTGATCACGGTCGGCACGCTACCTCTACATCTACCTTCGGGATTAGTTTTAGACCTAAATAATTGTTATTTGGTGCCAGCGTTGAGCATGAATATTATATCTGGATCTTGTGAGATGCGAGACGGTTATTCATTTAAATCAGAGAATAATGGTTGTTCTATTTATATGAGTAATATCTTTTATGGTCATGCACCCTTGAAGAGTGGTCTATTTTTATTGAATCTCGATAGTAGTGATACACATATTCATAATGTTGAAGCCAAAAGATGCAGAGTTGATAATGATAGTGCAACTTATTTGTGGCACTGCCGTTTAGGTCATATCGGTGTAAAGCGCATGAAGAAACTCTATACTGATGGACTTTTGGAACCACTTGATTATGAATCACTTGGTACATGCAAACCGTGCCTCATGGGCAAGATGACTAAAACATCGTTCTCCGATACTATGGACAGAGCAACTGATTTATTGGAGATCATACATACAGATGTATGTGGTCCAATGAATGTTGAGGCTCGTGGCGGATATCGTTATTTTCTCACCTTCACAAATGATTTGAGCGGATATGGGTATATCTACTTAATGAAGCATAAGTCTGAAACATTTGAAAAGTTCAAAGAATTTCAGAGTGAAGTTGAAAATCATCGTAACAAGAAAATAAAGTTTCTACGATCTGATCATGGAGGAGAATATTTGAGTTACGAGTTTTGTCTACATTTGAGACAATGCGGAATAGTTTCGCAACTTACGCCACCGGGAACACCACAGCGTAATGGTGTGTCCGAACGTCATAATTGTACTTTACTAGATATGGTGCAATCTATGATGTCTCTTACAGATTTACCGCTATCATTTTGGGGTTATGCTTTAGAGACGGCCGCATTCACGTTAAATAGGGCTCCATCAAAATCCGTTGAGACGACGCCTTATGAACTGTGGTTTGGCAAGAAACCAAAGTTGTCATTTCTGAAAGTTTGGGGCTGTGATGCTTATGTGAAAAAGCTTCAACCTGGTAAGCTCGAACCGAAATCGGAGAAATGTGTCTTCATAGGATACCCAAAGGAGACTGTTGGGTACACCTTCTATCACAGATCCGAAGGCAAGACGTTTGTCGCTAAATTCAGAAACTTTCTAGAGAAGGAGTTTCTCTCGAAAGAAGTGAGTGGGAGGAAAGTAGAACTTGATGAGGTAATTGTACCTGCTCCCTTATTGGAAAGTAGTATATCGCAGAAACAGGTTTCTGTGACACCTACACCAATTAGTGAGGAAGATAATGATGAAGATCATGAAACTTCAGATCAAGTTATTACTGAACCTCGTAGATCAACCAGAGTAAGATCCGCACCAGAGTGGTACGGTAATCCTGTTCTCGAAGTCATGTTACTAGACCATGATGAACCTACGAACTATGAAGAAGCGATGGTGAGCCCAGATTCCGCAAAATGGCTTGAGGCCATGAAATCTGAGATGGGATCCATGTATGAGAACAAAGTGTGGACATTGGTTGACTTGCTCGTTGATCGGCAAGCAATTGAAAATAAATGGATCTTCAAGAAGAAGACTGACGCTAACGGTAATGTTACTGTCTACAAAGCTCGACTTGTCGCGAAAGGTTTTCGACAAGTTCAAGGGGTTGACTACAATGAGACCTTCTCAGCCGTAGCGATGCTTAAGTCTGTCCGAATCATGTTAGCAATTGCCGCATTTTATGATTATGAAATATGGCAGATGGATGTCAAAACTGCATTCCTGAATGGATTTCTGGAAGAAGAATTGTATATGATGCAACTGGAAGGTTTTGTCGATCCAAAGGGAGCTAACAAAGTGTGCAAGCTCCAACGGTCCATTTATGGACTGGTGCAAGCCTCTCGGAGTTGGAATATACGCTTTGATAGTGTGATTAAAGCATTTGGTTTTATACAAACTTTTGGAGAAGCCTGTATTTACAAGAAAGTGAGTGGGAGCTCTGTAGCATTTCTGATACTATATGTAGATGACATATTGCTGATCAGAGATGATATAGAATTTCTGGATACCATAAAAGGATACTTGAATAAAAGTTTTTCAATGAAAGACCTCGGTGAAGCTGCTTACATATTGGGCATTAAGATCTACAGACATAGATCAAGACGCTTAATTGGACTTTCACAAAGCACATACCTTGACAAAGTTTTGAAGAAGTTCAAAATGGATCAAGCAAAGAAAGGGTTCTTGCCTGTGTTACAAGGTGTGAAGTTGAGTAAGACTCAATGCCCGACCACTATAGAAGATAGAGAAAATATGAAAGAAGTTCTCTATGCTTCAGCTATAGGATCTATCATGTATGCAATGCTGTGTACCAGACCTGATGTGCGCCTTGCTATAAGTTTAGCAGGGAGGTACCAAAGTAATCCAGGATTGATCACTGGACAACGGTCAAGAACATCCAGAAATACCTGAAAAGGACTAAGGATATGTTTCTCGTTTATGGAGGTGACAAAGAGCTCATCGTAAATGGTTACGTTGATGCAAGCTTTGACATTGATCTGAACGATTCTAAATCGCAAACTAGATACGTGTTTACATTAAACGGTGGAGCTGTCAGTTGGTGCAGTTCTAAACAAAGCATTGTGGCAGGATCTACATGTGAAGCGGAGTACATAGCTGCTTCGGAAGCAGCAAGCGAAGGAGTCTGGATGAAGGAGTTCATATCCGATCTAGGTGTCATACCTAGTGCATCGGGTCCAATGAAAATCTTTTGTGACAATACTGGTGCAAATGCTTTGGTGAAGGAATCCAGATTTCACAAAAGAACCAAGCACATCAAGAGATGCTTCAATTCCATTCGGGATTCAGCCCAAGTGGGAGACATAGAAATTTGCAAGATATATACGGATTTGAATGTAGCAGACCCGTTGACTAAGCCTCTTCCACGAGCAAAACATGATCAGCACCAAGGCTCCATGGGTGTTAGAATCATTACAGTATAATCTAGATTATTGACTCTAGTGCAAGTGGGAGACTGAAGGAAATATGCCCTAGAGGCAATAATAAAGTTATTGTTTATTTCCTTATATCATAATAAATGTTTATTATTCATGCTAGAATTGTATTAACTGGGAACATAATACATGTGTGAATACATAGACAAACAGAGTGTCACTAGTATGCCTCTACTTGACTAGCTTGTTGATCAAAGATGGTTATGTTTCCTAGCCATAGACATGTGTTGTCATTTGATTAATGGGATCACATCATTAGGAGAATGATGTGATTGACATGACCCATTCCGTTATCTTAGCACACGATCATTTAGTATATTGCTATTGCTTTCTTCATGACTTATACATGTTCCTATGACTATGAGATTATGCAACTCCCGTTTACTGGAGGAACACTTTGTGTGCTACCAAACGTCACATTGTAACTGGGTGATTATAAAGGAGCTCTACAGGTGTCTCCAAAGGTACATGTTGGGTTGGCGTATTTCGAGATTATGATTTTTCACTCCGATTGTCGGAGAGGTATCTCTGGGCCCTCTCGGTAATGCACATCACTTAAGCCTTGCAAGCATTGCAACTAATGAGTTAGTTGTGAAATGATGTATTACGAAACGAGTAAAGAGACTTGCTGGTAACGAGATTGAACTAGGTATTGAGATACCGACGATCGAATCTCGGGCAAGTAACATACCGACGACAAAGGGAACAACGTATGTTGTTATGCGGTCTGACCGATAAAGATCTTCGTAGAATATGTGAGAGCCAATATGAGCATCCAGGTTCCGCTATTGGTT
This sequence comes from Triticum aestivum, assembly GCF_018294505.1. Lineage (NCBI taxonomy): Eukaryota > Viridiplantae > Streptophyta > Magnoliopsida > Poales > Poaceae > Triticum > Triticum aestivum. The sequence goes on along the minus strand of NC_057801.1, from coordinate 114,319,384 downwards.
GTTGACCGGAGACGTGTCTCGGTCATGTCTACATTGTTCTCGAACCCATAGGGTCCGCACGCTTAACGTTACGATGACAGTTTCATTATGAGTTTATATATTTTGATGTACCGAAGGTTGTTCGGAGTCCTGGATATGATCACGGACTTGACGAGGAGTCTCGAAATGGTCGAGACATAAAGATTGATATATTGGACGACTATATTTGGACACCGAAAAGGTTCCGGGTGAGATTGGGACAATACCGGATCACCGGGAGGTTATCGGAACCCCCCGGGAGCTATATGGGCCTTATTGGGCCTTAGTGGAAAGGAGGGGAAAGGAGCAAGGGATGCCCCCCCCCCAAGCCCAATCCGAATTGGGAGGGGGGCCGCCCCCCCTTTCTTCCTCCCTCCTTCCTCTTCCTTCCCTCTCCTACTCCTAATAGGAAAAAAAGGGGAGTCCTACTCCCGGTGGGAGTTGGACTCCCCCCCTTGGGCGCGCCACCCCCCTTGGTCGGCCCCCTCCTCCACTCTTTTATATACGGAGGAGGGGGGAACCCCATAGACACAACAATTGATCCCTTGGATCTCTTTGCCGTGTACGGTGCCCCCTCCACCATAGTCCACCTCGATAATACTGTAGCGGTGCTTAGGCGAAGCCCTGCGACGGTAGAACATCAAGATCGTCACCACGCTGTTGTGCTGACAGAACTCTTCCCCGACACTTTGCTGGATTGGATTCCAGGGATCGTCATCGAGCTGAACGTGTGCTAGAACTCGGAGGTGCCGTAGTTTTGGTGCTTGATCGGTCGGGCCGTGAAGACGTACGACTACATCAACCGCGTTGTTATAACGCTTCCGCTATCGGTCTACGAGGGTATGTGGACAACACTCTCCCCTCTCGTTGCTATGCATCACCATGATCTTGCGTGTGCATAGGATTTTTTTTTTGAAATTACTACGTTCCCCAACATTAAGTTAGTATAGCAAGTGTGGAAAAGTGGTGATAGGATTTGTAGTATTAACCCTAAGCAATTGGCTAGGTTACTAGACCGACGACAAGTTCTTATGTGGGAGAGGCCATTGTTAGCATGTCATCCCTTACTTGGAATTCTATGCACTTATTATTGGAACTATTAGCAAGCATCTGTAACTACTAAAGTATATTAAGGTAGAACCCAACCATAGCATTAAGATATATTGGCTCCCCTTCAATCCCGTATGAATCAATTGCTATGGTAGGAAGAAGTTTCCGTCACTTTTGTCGTCCAATTAATGCAATAGTCCCATGAACATACAACTAACCCTATGGTGTTATCCACACGTGTGCTCATATGATGGGCACCAAAGGACAGCAACATAATCACAAGCAATTTAAACCAATCATAGCAATTCACCCGTTACCAATAGGACAACAAAAATCTACTCAAACATCATAGGATGGCAACACATCATTGGATAATAATATGAAACACAAAGCACCATGTTCAAGTAGGGGTACAATGGGTTGCGGGGGAGTGGACCGCTGAATATAGATGAGTGAAGGTGATGGAGGTGTTGATGAAGATGACGGAGCTTCTTGAGTAGATCATCGTCACACGATGATTGCCTTAGCAATGTTCCGGCGCCACCGGGAGACAGGGGAGAGAGCCCCCTTCTTCTTCTTCCTTGGCCTCCCCCCTAGATGGGAGGAGGATTTCCCCTCTGGTCATTGGCCGCCGTGGCTCCCAGAGGGCAGGAGCCCCTCCTAGATTGGATCGCTCTCTCTCTCTCTCTCCCTCTCTCTCTCTCCCTCTCTCTCTCTCACTCTCTCTCTCTCTCTCTTTGTGTGTGTGTGTGTGTGTGCGCGCGCGCGCGCGCGCGCGTGTGTGTGTGTGTGTATGTGTGTGTTCTCTTCTACATCACATTCCTGTTTTCTGGCCATTCGCCGTTTCTTATATACCCGAGATCCGTAACACCGATTGGGCTGAAATCTAACATGATTTTTATCCAGATATTATATTTCTTGCATCGAAAGATGGGCCCCAACCAACTTATGGAGGAGTCACAAGCTCAACCGGCGTGCCCTAGGGTAGGGGTGCGTCATGTGAGCTCGTGACTCCCTCGAGCATCGTCTCACGTTGATTCTTTTCCCCAAAAATCACATATATTCCAAAAAATCTCCCTAAAATTTTATTGCATTTGGACTTCGTTTGATATGGATTTTCTGCAAAACAAAAAACATGCAACAAATAGGAACTGACACTGGGCACTGGATCAATATGTTAATCCAAGAAAATCATAAAAATTGTTCCAAAAGTATGTGAAAGTTGTAAAATAATGACATGAAACAATAAAAAATTATAGATATGGCGGAGACATATCAGCATCCTCAAGCTTAATTCCTGCTCGTCCTCGAGTAGGTAAATGATAAAAATATATTTTTTGATGTGGAATGCTACCTATCATAAACTTGATCATATGTCTAGTCATGGCATGAATATTAAGACATGAGTGATTCAAAGCAATAGTCTATAATTTGACATAAAGACTTCAATCCTCGGGCATCCCAACAAACAAATAATCTCGCCAAGGCATGAATATTAAGATAATCTTGATTAAATTATCTGGTCAAGGCATGAATATTAAGATACAAGTGATTCAAAGCAAAAGTCTATCAATTTGATATAAAAACATCTATACTCGGGCATACTAACAAACAATCATGCTCTTCAAAATAAAGAATGCTAAAGAACGCTATCCCTACAAAATCATATAGACTGTCATGTTTAGTCTTCCCTAGCATAAAGATATTATGATGAACTACCCCGATGACAAGCCAAGCAACTGGATCATAGTTTTTAACGCGCTTCAGCATTTTCAACTCCACGCAATACATGAGTATGATCCATGGATATAACACTATGGGTGGAATACAATATCGTGATAGAGATCAATAGGGGACGTAAAAAGGAAGAAAGTACCGCGTCAACTCGGTGGACCAACGGGTAATGGAAAGGCCCACCAATCGATATCAATGCGAGGAGTAGGGATTGTCATGCAACGAATGCACTAAGAGCTATAAGTGTATGAACTCAATGGAAATTAAGTGGGTGTGCATCCAACTTGCTTTCTCATGAAGACCTCAGGCATTTGAGGAAGCCCATCATCAGAATATATAAGCCAAGTTCTATAATGAAAAATTCCCACTAGTATATGAAAGTGATAACTCAGGAGACTCTCTATATGAAGAACAACTCTGAAGCATAAGTGTGGTAAAAGATAGTAACATTGCCCCTTCTCTCTTTTTCTCTCATTTTTTTGTTTGTTTTTTTGGGCTCTTTTGGCCTATCTTTTTTGTTAAGTCCAAAGACTCATCCTGACTTGTGGGGGATTCATTGTCTCCATCATCATTTTTCCTCATTGTGACAATGCTCTAATAATGATAATGATCACACTTTTATTTACTTACAACTCGATAAAATAGATAGAAGATGACTCTATATGAATGCTTGTGGCAGTGTACCAAGATGTCCAATGATCCAGCATAACATGTATAACAATGAAGAACGGTGGCTGTCCACAAATATCATGTCGGCTCTATATGATCATGCAAAGAAATATGACAATGAACACACAAGTCATGTATATGATGATGATGGAAGTTGCAGGGCAATATATCTCTGAATGGCTATGGAAATGCCATACTAGGTAGGTTTGGTGGCTATTTTGAGGAAGATATAAGGAGGCTTATGTGTGATAGAGCGTATCATATCATGAGGGTTGGATGCACTATAAAAGTTTGCACCGACTCTCGAGGTGAGGAAGGGCAATATACGGTACAGAAGAGGCTAGCAATATGCGGAAAGATGAGAGTGTGTATAATCCATGGACTCACATTAGAGCATCTCCAACAGGCGCATAAAAGTTTCACGCGCTAAAATAGTTTTAGCGCGCCACTGTAGCACTTTTAGCGCGCCGGACCCAACATTGGTTTAGCAGATGCGCAAAAATGCGCGCCCAAAAAACACGGAGTGTAAATTGTGAAGCGCGCACAATCCAGTGCCCCAATTTTGCAGTTTCTGATAGCGTTTTTTAGTGTGTGCCCAATCCTTTTTTGTGCGTGCACTATTTTATAGCTTCTGTTGGAGCTGTCCGGTGCCCAAAAAACTTGAATTTTAGCGCGGGGGACAGTTTTTGTGCGCCTGTTGGTTCCGGCGCCCAAAAAAATCAACACTCGAAAATAGAATTTTTTTGCCATGCCACGAATGTCATTCCCTCATGAAACTTGGCAAGCACTTAAAACATTTGTCATTCTTTGCCACCATTTTTTTTGATTTTTTTATATTTTTAAGATTTTACTGTTCATGGTGGTATGATAAGAGCTAAAACTCAGATGGGCACTTACCAACACTTTTGTCATGAATTCAAGTGACATTGACATACAGGTGATGTTTTTCAAAACATTTTGGTATCTTATTTGCATTTTTCTGATTTAGTATGAATTAGTTATGAAGTTTTCAAAGTGAAGGTCAAACGGTCAAAGGGAAAAAGCACAAGATGACAAAGTGGGTTGGGCAAGACCACATGTTTTCAAAAAGTAGGGGCAATCCTGTTATGGGGACACAACTAAGGGTATAAATACAATTATCCCTAAAATATATTGGTCAGAAAATACACAGGAGCTCTTGGGTGCTCCATACCCCTATACAAATATTAAACGTAAAAAATAACAAAAAACAAAAAAAAAACAGAAATTTGGGATATCACACTTGGGTTCTCAATCTACTCATGTGTGAAATTTCGTGAAAAATACCAGAAAATGTATCCGCGTCGAAGGAAATATTGTACGAACAAAAATCCATCCAGACAGTTTTTTCTATACATAGATTTTTTTTCTTTTTTGCCATGAATACGTTTAACGAACTTTTCATGAAATTTCACACGGGAGTAGATCGGGAACCCAGGTTTGATATCCCAAAATTTCAGATTTCTTTTTCAAATTTCTCAGTATTTTTTTGAATTTATTAATGTTCGTGTAGGAGTGTGGAGCACCCGGGTTCTACAAATCTACCTCCTATATTGGTACCCCTTCAATCATGTATGAATCAATTTCTATGATAGGAAGATGTTTTTGTCACTCTTGCCCTCCAATGCATAGTCCTATCAACATACAACTAACCTTATGGTGTGATCCACGTGCGCAACATAACCACAAGCAATTTAAACCAATCATAGCAATTCACCAATTACCAATAGGACAACAAAAATCTACTCAAACATCATAGGATAATAATATGAAGCATAAAGCACCATGTTCAAGTAGGGGGTACAGCGGGTTGCAGGAGAGTGAACTGCTGAATATAGATGAGGGAAGATGATGGAGGTGTTGATGAAGATGACATAGTTGTTGGAGTAGATCGCCGTCACACGATGATTGCCCCGGTGGCGTTGTAGCGCCATCGGGAGAGAGGGGGGAGAGCCCCCTCCTCCTTTTTCTTCCTTGGCCTCACCCCTCGATGGGAGGAGGATTTCCCCTCTGGTCCTTAGCCTCCATGGATCCCGGATGGCAGGAGACCCTCCTAGATTGGATATCTCTCTCTCTCTCTCTCTCTCTCTCTCTCTCTCTCTCTCCTCTCTCTCTCTCTCTCCCCGTTCTCTTCTGTTTCACGTGCCCGTTTTCTGGCCCTTCACCATTTCTTATATTGCCAGAGATCCGTAACTTCTATTGGGCTAAAATTTTAACATGATTTTTTTGGATATTATCTTTCTTACGACAAAATAAGGGCCCCAACCGACTTACGGAGGAGTCATGAGCTCACCTGGTGCAGCCTAGGGTAGGGGGCACCTCGTGTGAGCTCGTGACTCCCACGAGCATCGTCTCGGATTGATTCTTTTTCCCAAAAATCACATATATTCCAAAAAAATATTTGTAAAATTTGATCGCATTTGGACTTTCTTTGATATGGATTTTCTATGAAACAAAAAACATGCAACAAATAAGAACTGACACTGGGCACTAGATCAATATGTTAGTCCAAGAAAATAATATAAATTGTTGCCAAAAGTATGTGAAACTTTAAATAATGGCATGATACAATCAAAAATTATAGATACGACGGAGACGTATAATGCATGACGTTTGTGGTCCGTCATGGCACATGTGTCGAACTGGACGCACAGACGTGTGCCAAGAGGGAGCATTCATGTGGGACGACGAGGACATAGGTTCCTTTAAGTGGGGGTGTATGTGATAGCCTAACTTAATAGGGATGATAGACTACTCATATCAATAAGGAATTCCTTCTTTTCCGCGAGCCCATTCAAAAAGAACTCCAAAGTTAAGTGTGCTCTCCTTGGAGCAATTTCAGGATGGGCGACCGACTAAGAAGTTAGTCCCAGGTGCACACGAGTGAGGACAAAGTGCACGGGAAAGAATAGTGTTGATCCATGTGCAAAGATTTGTTTCCATATGATTGCGAAAGGAGGAGATGTGCTGCCAGGCAAATAAAACTAGAAATAAATTAGTGGGGGTATTAAGTTTCCAATTTGTTAAACAAAAAAGGAATTAGTTTTCATATTAGTGAAGAAAGGAGATGTGATGTTGGGAAAATAAAACTGTAAACAAATCGGTGATAGGGGTTCTAAATATATGGGAAGGGTGGAAGCGATGTAAGCGAACGGATGAACCAAGCCCCCCTTTAATAGTAGGGAAACTACTCAAACCAGCGGCTGAACATTCGACCGACCGCGCCCATAGTGCCCGATCGACTCGTGAAGTACGGTCCAATTCACGCCATGTCAACTAGCCAGCCAAGGCACACGCATGGTGGTGAGTGGGGTCGGGGACGCTTGCAAGCAACCTTATCCCCTCCAATTATTTATTGTCTTCCCCTTTCTCTTTCAGAGCGCGACTAGCTAACACCCTACTCTAGATCAGTGAGAAGCCATGGCTGCCGCCTACTCCTCCCTACCCTGCTAAGGAAAATTGTCAGGGCAGGCCACCATGCACCTTGCCATTCCACCCACATGAGAGACGGTCAGGGAGAGGTGCTCTGTGCTCAAGGCACGTGAGGAAGGAGGAGACGATGCAACAGGGGAGTTGTAGATGCTGCCATACATAGAGGTGCTACGACGGGGAAGGGGTACCCACGCCGGTGATGACGAACCTCCCATGTGCAATCGACGAGCGGTGGAGCTGGCTCCTGCGATGACGGAGTTGCAACCCCGACAAGTGGTGAAACTACAACCGACAACTGGCAAAGCTGGAATAGGCCAGGAAGGGAGTTGCAATCGGCAGAGGCAAAGTTTACAACCAACAAATGGTGGAGCTGGAAAACAGTTATTTTTTTGCTGGAAGGTATGACATGTAACCGAGTGTCGGTGTCAAAACTGGCGGATCTCGGATAGGGTGTCCCGAACTATGCGTCTAGGGCTAATGGTAACAGGAGGCGAGGGACACAATGTTTACCCAGGTTCGGGCCCTCTCGATGGAGGTAATACCCTACTTCCTGCTTGATTGATCTTGATGATATGAGTATTACAAGAGTTGATCTACCACGAGATCGTAGAGGCTAAACCCTAGAAGCTAGCCTATGATTATGATTGTTCTTGTCCTATGGACTAAACCCTCCGGTTTATATAGACACCGGAGGGGGCTAGGGTTACACAGAGTCAGTTACAGAGAAGGAAATCTACATATCCGAATTACCAAGCTTGCCTGCCACGCAAAGGAGAGTCCCACCCAGACACGGGACGAAGTCTTCAATCTTGTATCTTCATAGTCCAACATTCCGGCACAAGTACATAGTCCGGCTATTCAAGGACCCCCTAATCCAGGACTCCCTCAGTATCCCCTAAACTAGGCTTCAATGACGATGAGTCCGACGCGCAGATTGTCTTCGGCATTGCAAGGCGGGTTCCTTCTCCGAATTCTCCATAGAAGATCTTGAACACAAGTATCGTGTACGGCTTTGCAAAACAAATTTAACATACCACCGTAGAGAGCACAATATTCCACAAGTCTAATCTGCTGACAACTTCTTCATAGAGTGACATCACGCTGCGGCCTGGTCATTATTCGAACCATTTTTCTCAACCTGCTACTGCACATCTTGCGAGGCGGTTTTATTAGCACGTCTTGTCAAAGCAGAGATCGTGTACCCTTATCACGGGATTCTCATCAATATGGGTGTGGGTAACCCAACCACGCCATCAACGCGACGCTTGGGGAATAAGCGAGTTTACCGGGCAAGTGGGGAGGCACAGGATCCCTGCTGCCTTTATAAGGAGATAAGGACTCCCATTTTTGACCCACGCTTTCTCCTTCTTCTGCTCATCCATTCTCTCTTACTCGAGCTCCAGCGCCCAAGCGTTCGTCTTCTCCACCCACAAAGGCCCTCCGAAAATGTCCGGATCTGGAGCAGGAGGCAAGTGGATGGCCTCTACCATTCGGGAGAAGGATATCAAAAAGCTTCGGGAGGCCGGGTATCTGGACAAGAAAATCAGCCATAGTCTCCCGACGGCGGGACAGATCGTCCCTTCTCCGGAACCCCGTGAGAGGGTCGTATTCCTCCCTCACTTTGTCCGCGGGCTAGGGTTTCCCCTCCACCCATTCGTTCGCGGCATCATGTATTACTATGGGATCGATTTTCATGATCTATCCCTCAATTCCTTCCTCAACATCTCGACATTCATCGTCGTGTGCGAGGCCTTTCTCCGCATTTCGCCACACTTCGGCTTATGGCTGAAGCTTTTTAATGTGAAGCCCAGGGTAGTGAGCGGCGAGCACGCCGAGTGCGGAGGTGCCATGGTGAGCAAGATGCCCAACGTCACATGGCCATCAGGTACTTTCAATAATTCTGTCAAAGGGTGGCAATAGCAGTGGTTCTATGTCACTGAGCCACGCGACACGAAATGGGCCGCAGCTCCTGAATTCCGATCCGGAGCTCCCCTGCTGCTTATGTCCTGGCCCAAGAAGGGCCTGAACTAGTCTTCGCCCGACAAGTTGTCAGTGCTCCAGACGCGCGTCAAGGATATGGAAGACAAGAATATCAAACTTTTCAATATAGTCCAGGTGATGTTAGTTCACCAGATTCTCCCTTGTCAACACAGGGCCTGCAATTTATGGGAATTCGACCCGGCCAGGCACCAGACCCTATTAGAGTTCTTTGGCTCATCGCACAAAGACATCTGGAAGGTGCTCTTGAAGTCCAGCAAATCGTGGCCGGACTCACCCGAGGACCGCGGGTATCAATTGTCCCGCCCTGCAAGTTCGGTAAGTCATTGTATGTTGGCAAGTCATACATTTTATTTGCATAATCCAAGGGAAATTCTTAATGTGTTTTCCACAACTCTCCTAGGGCTGGACGAACAAGGCGGGGCGGACCTACTGTCCGGCCCCACTGCCAGAAGAACCAGCCGGCCCACTTTTGATGAAGATGCTGGTCCCGGTGCCTTACAAGGCGCCGAAGAAGAAAGCCGAGAAGGAGGCCAAAGAGACCAGGGGCGGCCTTCGTTGCCGGGGCACTTCGGACACAATATCCGAAGACTTCGATGCCCGCTCTTCCTCTGGAGAGGAAAAGGAAGAGAAGGAAAACCAATCCCCTCCAGCGAGGGGAAGAAAGAAAAGGACGGCCTCCACACCCTTGGAGGCCGAGTCGCCTAAGAAGGGAAAAACTCCCCTTCCGGAGGAGTCCACCTCTGCTACCCACAGTAGCCCGGAGTGGGATCCCAGGGCCCTACCCCTGGTGAGATCGTGAGTATATAAAACCTGACACGTTACGCATCCAGACTCACTGTTGTATGACGTTTAATCATTGAGCCACACTTTTTTTACAGTCCGGCGAGGTCCTGCACCGAACAATCCTCATCGTAGGATTTACTGGGCTCGGATGCTATGGACAGCGCGACACCCGCAAAGGCCCCGTCCCCAAAACACGTGAGTGACACCGAGGCATCGTCCCAGAGGGACCTATGCCAAGGAGGGGACGAAAAGACCGTCAAGGCGGTGCCAGGGGTCAAACTTCGATGGCCAGACACACGGGAGAAAAGGCTCCCATGGACATCGACGGCGGGGCCTATCTTGAATTCGGCCCCCAACTGGACACAATTCCGGAGACCTATACGGCTCCAGAATCAGGCAGGCAGCCTCCCTCGACAGGAGGGGGTGCGCCTGTTCCACCGGCAACCTCTGCCCAACCAAAGGTGCCGGATACCTTATCGGCGGCGCTAAAGAGTGCCTCTATCGTTGAAGAACACTGTGCCCTTATGGGTGCGGTGATTGAGAAGATTCAGTCCACTGAGAGTGGGCTGAATGAGGCCTGCATCAGCCTTATAACGGGCTTTGAGGTAGGTTTTGTGAGGTTTCCAAGAGTGTTATAGTATAGGTAGTAGCCCCTGATACACTGTTCGGCGAAAGAAGGAACCGGATAGAGGATCAAATATATGTTCGCAGGAGACTCACCTTATGGCATCTCTCCCTCTCTTTTTTATAAGCAGGCGTCTGTAGCGATTGCCGCCTCTCGTATGCGGAAGTCTCCGGACTGATGCAGAGTCTGGAGCGGGCCGAAGAAGAACTTGGCCAATTGAAAAAGCAGTTGGACGATAACCAAGGTATGCAAAAAACCTTGCTCGCGTTCAGCGTGAATGAATAATTTAGTATGATAAAAATATGTTCATGGTGTGCTCTAGGGGCGATGACCGAAGTTGAGGCTCTTAAGAAGGTTGTGGCCGAGGCCGAGAAAAAGGCAGCCGCAGAGCAGGCTCTTCGTGAGAAGCACGAGGCCAGGGTTATTTAAGCTGAGCAAGAGCTCCAAGAGGCTGTGAAGAAATGCGAGACCTAGGAGCAGAGTTTAATGGAGAAAGAATCCGAACTCACCAAGGCTCGTCAAGCCGCACGCGATGCCCAGGGGGAAGCCCAAGGCGCCCTGCAGGAAATCCAGGAGGCGAGGAAGATCGCGGCGGGTAAGGCTTTTTCTATGCAAAGCAGGTATTTGAGGAGAAAATCAAGTTGCTAATTTGAATTCAGAATTCTCCAGGGGTATTTGCGGAGCTGCCACACAGCATATCTGATGCCGCACAATTCTATCGAGCCGAAGAAAGGAGCACTGCGGAGAAGCTCTTCTGGTCGCAGTATCTGGCGCCGGAGTATCCAGTGCCTTTTGCCGATCAACTGAAGGAGCTAATCGAACTACATAAGGCGGCCGAACTAGCCATGAAGGATTTAATTATCCGGCTATGGCCTGTTGAGCCAATTCCCAGCAGTTATTTCGGGCTTGTAAAGCGGCTTGTGAGTGCCTGCCCTCGACTTGAAGTCATCAAGCGGTCGGTCTGTATGGAGGGTGCGCAAATGGCCTTCACCCGCGTGAAGGTGCACTGGGCGAAGATGGATGCTGAAAAGCTGATGACCGGAGGACCGCCGGAGGGGAAGGAGCACCGCAATCCCGAGTTATATTATGATAGTGTCCTAAAAGGATCCCGCCTTGTGGCGGAGCAATGCGCCAAGGACATTACATTCCCATGAATACAATCATGTTTTCCTTTAATGTTAAACAAGGTCATTTCTATTATTTATTGCCTGTTATTTGAAAGTTTTCCCTCCCGTGCGGTCGTTTTATATATTAATCCTGAGAGTTGACCAGTCGTCAGCTTCTGCCCCCATGTAGGAAGTGCGGGGGTGTTCGGGATAAACCTGAGCACTCTGTACCCCAGTTTTGGGTCCTTGAGGAGGTGTTCAGCGTAACGAACCAGGCAATCGGACTATAAGGCTTTATCACACTCACTTAGCCATAGGAGTTTGACAAAAGAAAGGTAGGTGCAGCTCCTGGTGTTCGGAAGACCGCACTAGGGGCTCTATACGCACCTAATCGGAAGAAAAGCCGATCCATCACACGCTGCATTAGTTATCGCATAATGCGGAAGAAATCCTTAAAGATTTTGAACCTCTCAAATAGCTGACCAGCTCTCGTCGTATCATGACAGTCAGTTTTCGGCTTTCTCTACTGAGGCACTCGTCCGGAAGAACCGGGAGACAATCGCAGTAGTTCTCCCTTTACTACCCTAGCTGATATAGAGGAACGTAGGGTAGCAATCACAGGAGCCGGGCAACCCAACTATTGACCCAAGACATGATTCGGAGCCGATGCATATAATGCTATAAGTTCGGGGTGCCGAACGACCGTGAAGGTGTTCGGACTTTATTCCCGTATTATGGGTACAACGAGCCCCCTGGCATATTAAGGCATATCGCAGTGTACGGATGCCATTTGACAAAGAGTGTCAATAAGAAACAACAACAGATAAGTGTCATATAAAGCCACATGTTGTAATTGAATAACATGTCGATGCGTACGAGTACAGGTAATGTGATAAAAAGAAATATGACTTCAGAACCTACTGAGACCGGGCGGGGAGAGGCTGTGTGCGGATCCGGATTGTAATCGGATGGTCATTGAGGGGAATATCTAAGGATTCCCTTACGCATTCGAGTTGTTTCCCTTCTTGGTATATTCGTCCGTTCATGGGTCTGGTCTCCATGTCACCAGTCCTGGCCTACACAAAAGTGGACCTGCAAAGAAAATGCAAAAAACGTTTGTGTGCCACGGTGCGGTTAAGACGCATTGTGTGGTCTATCCTAGCTTTGCCTCCGTTTACTGCTGGAGTGTTTTAGTTGAGCTCCTGACGAGCCAGGCTATCCTGCCGCGAAGTAGTTCAGACTCCTTTAACGGTGTTCGGAAGCTTGGTCGTTGACTCAAGGTTCGATTGAAAGATGCCACTTGTTGCTTCTACTATTAAGGTGGCGGTGTACTCTTCGGCACGGAGGGAGCGTTTGGCCTTGCCATTAACTGTTATGACGCCGCGCAGACCGGGCATCTTGAGCTTAAGGTAGGCATAATGTGGCACCGCGTTGAATCAAGAAAACCTGGTTCGTCCGAGCAGTGCATGATAGTTACTGCGAAAAGGGACGATGTCGAAGATTAACTCTTCGGTACGGTAATTATTCGGTGGTCCAAAGACTACCTCCAGAGTGATGGAGCCTGTACAACAGGCCTCCACACCTGGTATAACACCTTTAAAGGTGGATTTAGTGGGTTTGATCATTGAAGGATCGATACCCATCTTATGCACTGTGTCCTGATACAGCAGGTTCAGACTGCTGCCTCCGTCCATAAGGACTCGTGTGAGGTGGAATCCGTCAATTATTGGGTCCAGGACTAGTGCGTCCGAATTGCCTTGACTGGTATTGGCCGGGTGATCCGTACGGTCAAGGGTGATCGGGCCGGACGACCATAGGCTATATTTTGGGGTGACGGGCTCCGTTGCGTCGTCATCCCTGAGTGTGCACATCCGCTCCCGCTTGGGAATATGGGCGGCGTTTATTATGTTCACTGTTTTGATTTGCGGGGGAAATTTCTTTTGTCCTCCTATGTTTGGTGGCTGTGGCTCCTCGTCATTGTCATCGCTTTGCGACCCCTTCTCCTTGTTTTCGGTACCTTACCTGCCGGCTTGTTTGAAGACCCGGCATTCTCTGTTGGTATGATTGGCTGGTGTTCCTGGGGTGCCATGAATTTGGCATGGACAGTCGAGTATGCGGTCCAGACTGGACGAGCCTGGATTGTTCCTTTTGAATGGCTTTTTCCACTGACCGGACTTAGAGCCACTGAATCCGGCATTGACGGTCGTGTCTTCGGTGTTATCGCCATTATTGCGACGCTTGTGTTTGTTGCGTCGGGGCTTGCCATTGCTATCTCTGGCGTCTGAGCTGCCAGGATTGTTTGCTGTGTTGTTGCTACGAGCCAACCAGCTATCCTCGCCTACACAAAAGCAGGTCATGAGTGTCGTGAGGGCTGCCATGGACTTCGGCTTCTCTTGGCCGAGGTGTCGGGCAAGCCACTCGTCACGGATGTTATGCTTAAAGGCCTCTAGGGCTTCGGCATCCGGACAGTCGACAATTTGGTTCTTTTTAGTTAATAACCGAGTCCAGAATTTCCTGGCTGACTCTCGGGGCTGTTGGGTTATGTGACTTAAATCATCAGCATCCGGTGGTCGCACATAAGTACCCTGGAAGTTATCCAGGAATGCGTCTTCCAGGTTCTCCCAACTTCCAATAGAGTTTGCCAGCAAACTATTCAGCCAATGCCGAGCCAGTCCCTTGAGTTTTAGTGGGAGGTACTTGATGGCATGTAGATCATCACCATGGTCCATGTGAATGTGGAGAAGGAAATCTTCTATCCATACTGCGGGGTCTGTAGTCCCATCCTAGGGCTCGATATCCATGGGCTTAAACCCTTCTAGGAATTCATGCTCAGGGGGTGTGCCGCGCCTCTATGCCGAGCTACATCACGATGCAGTTCAAATTAGTCTGGTCTGTGGTATTCGTCCCAGCGGGATTTGTATTGAGGATATCCGGCGTGGCGGTCATCATCACGTGTTGGGGCGCACCCTCATGATCCGTAGATCGATCTTGACTGTCCTGCTTAGTTTTCCAATTCGTATCGCAGGTCATGCGTGTAGCCCCGGGCATTCGTATTTTTTTTGTTTGGCGACGGGGTGCGGGCTGATACGTCGCTTTGTCTCGACCACGAGGTGGCCGGTCAGCTACATCATGCACTGGTAGTGTAGGCTCTAGTGCCTCCTCCTCGAATTGAGGTAACAACCTGCGCTTTGGGTAACTTTTGGTTGGGCGCTTGAGTTCGTATTCCTCGGCTGCCAGGACCTCAGTCCATCTATCATTTAGCGGATTTTGATCAGCTTGAAGCTGCTGCTGCTTTTTCTTCGGGCTTTTTGCAGTGGCTATAAGCCGACGCTTGAAGCGCTCCTACTTGACGGGATCCTCAGGCACGATAAATTCTTCATCGCCGAGGCTCACCTCGTCTTTGGAGAGGGGCATGTAATTGTCGTCCTTCGAGTCTCCATCCATTCCCTATTCATCAGGGCTAGCTTGCTCATCCTCCTGTCCGGCTTGCTCGAAGCTTGGCTAGGCAGGATTGTTTTTGTCTTCGGCATTATCCGGAGTGCTATTGTCTCTTGTGCCGGTATTGCTATTTTTGCTATGGCGGGGCTTAGAGCAACGCTGCTGACGCTAGCGCTTAGATTGCTTCTCAAGGGGGTTATCCTCCGTTGCCTCATTGCCATTGCTTTCTTTGGGTGTGACCACCATATATATATCATATGATGAGGTGGCTGTCTAGCGCCCTGTGGGCGTGGTTCCTGTTCTTCTCTAGCATCGTCGTCCATACAGTTGATGTCTTCGGAGTCGAAATCAAGCATGTCGGTTAAGTCATTGACAGTGGCTATTAAGTGGGTGGTGGGTGGGAAACGAATTTCTTCGTCGTACGCTTCCCACTCAAGCTGGACATAGTTCAGACAGGAGTCTCCTGAAAAGGAGAGAGATTTCAATGAATTTAGCACGTCGCCCAAGGGCGAGTGCTGAAAGATATCCGCGGAGGTAAACTTCATGTTCGGTGCCCAATTAGGTTCGATAGGCCCGGATGCGCGCGGCTCGGAGCCTATGGCCGGAGATGAGTCCGAGGGTCCGATGACACAGACCTCATTGGAAGCGAAGTTTGTGTTCGGCTCTATCGCCGATGAGTGTGCGGCCTCCGTGGCGGGGTCTATCCACCCGTCCTCGGATGGCATGATCTGCTCCGGATCTAAGGCCAGGGCAGCTGCAGGTGCATTCTCCTGAACAACGTCCGATGGCAGATCGAAGTTATGCTCATCGCGACTGTATGACGCACCTGTCATGGGCTCGAATCCGTCGAAGATCAAGTGTAGTTCAAGCTTCCAAACCCGACCTGATGGCGAGGGGCATAGCTATCGATCTGCTCCAGATGGCCAAGCGAGTTGGCCCGCAGTGCAAAGCCGCCGAATACGAAGATCTATCCGGGGAGGAAAACCTCACCCTAGATCGCATCGTTGTGGATGATTGAAGGAGGCATCAAGCCTTATCGTGACGACATAGTGGAAATCTCAATGAAAGCACCAATGTCGGTGTCAAAACCGGTGGATCTTGGGTAGGGGGTCCCGAACTGTGCGTCTAAGGCTAATGGTAACAAGAGGCTGGGGACATGATGTTTACCCAGGTTCGGGCCCTCTCGATGGAGGCAATACCCTACTTCCTGCTTGATTGATCTTGATGATATGAGTATTACAAGAGTTGATCTACCACGAGATCCTAGAGGCTAAACCCTAGAAGCTAGCCTATGATTATGATTGTTCTTGTCCTATGGACTAAACCCTCCGGTTTATATAGACACCGGAGGGGGCTAGGGTTACACAAAGTCGGTTACAGAGAAGGAAATCTACATATCCGAATTGCCAAGCTTGCCTTCCATGCAAAGGAGAGTCCCACCCAGACATGGGACGAAGTCTTCAATCTTGTACCTTCATAGTCCAACAGTCCGGTACAAGTACATAGTCCGGTTGTCCGAGGACCCCCTAATACAGGACTCCCTCACCGAGCAACAACGCCTTTTTTGCTAGAAACAATGGCTTTTTGTTGAAGTAGCATTTTGTTTTGTTGGAACCAGCTTATTCATAGTTGCGAACAACTCCCTTTTTCATTGCAAGCATTGATTTTTTTCTGTTGGAAGCAGCAATTTGTTTTGCATCTAGCTTCTTCAAAGCTGCGATGATCGATCAATGGACTTGTTTTTACAGGAAGCAGTGTTTCTTTTTGGTGGAAGTGGAAGTATGGGTTGCTACTGTTGATGCATCACGGCGAGTGGAGGAGCTTCATATCGGTGACAGGGATGGGAGAGAAAGCAAATGATTGCTGAGGGAAAAAGTTATTGCCAATGATGTGTGATTTTTTCGCCCGAAGGTACGACGTGCGATGGAGGATGGTAGTGCTGGCAATGCGGTGATGCTTTGAGGTCATGGCGGGGCGAGGGGCGGGGAACGCACGTTGCAATGCAGGGGGAGGGGCAGAGCCATGTTTCTCACTTTGTTGTTTTTCAGTTGTGCTCGTGAGAGAGATGGGGGGAGGAAGACGATGCATGGAGAGTAGATCCAATGGTTGACACCTTCTAAATCGGAAGCGCGCATGCGACCAAATCAAGTTTGGGCCGGTCGAGTGACGGCTAGCGTCTCCCAAAGATGTGTATATGGATACCCTAGCCATGGAAAGGTTTGGATTACATTAGGTCTCGTTTTGCATAGAACATACATAAATGGTAGAAACATATATATTGCGAAACATAGAGATAAAATGGATATGTAAAAATGGAGTTATTCCATTCAAATTGTACAGTGTTAGGATCGTAAGAAATGCTTGTAGGTAATTTTTGTACTATAAATTTTCTATTTTATTTTCATCGAAATGCAGCAAACAATGTTTAGAGGTCAGAGCTTTGGTGCCCAAGTGTGATCGGTGAGGTTTCAACTCTTTGGTGATCCTCATTTGCTGGCACTTTTGGAAGAAGCACAACACAAGGGTGTTTACAAATCCTAGTGCTCAACGTTCGGCAGTGGAACTGGTGGAAGTCATCTTTGCCGAATGGGAAGATTGAAGGCAAGCGGGTGCGTACGGTGTAGATAAATTTGTGGAAAGTTAGTTTAGGACGTGTTTGGTTGCTCGCATTTCCCTCAACCAAGCCCGTGAGGGAAGTTTGTGGTCCGTTTGGCTGCTCGCAAACACTGTTAAGTTTGCATAAGTTTAAAGCACCTCTGCACCTGGCTCGCTGGGAATGCTCATATCGGTAGTTTCCAGCGAGCCAGACTAAGCTGAGGCACAATGAGCGCACATGGGTGAGGCCCTTGCATGAGAGGAGGCTGGAGGAATGCGAGCTGTGTAAGTGCTTCTTCTTCTACCTCCACTAACCTTCTCCCTAATCTCCTTTCTTCCTTCTCCCCTCTAATCTACACAACGGTGCTTTGATTCGAGATAAGCTCTACGCAAAAAAGATGCACATCGATGTTACAGTTCCATTCAGGCGATTGATTCGTAGTTTCATCGATCATAAATGCTCAATTTTTTGATCACGATTGGAGCTATTTTGGACGAATTTTGTCAAATTCATCGCGCACGATTGATCGCTCGAAATTTCTTTGATCAGTAGCCTAATCTCACAGTTTCTCATGACATTTGCGTTGCAAGTTTTCTATTTCAACGATTGTTCATCTCAACCCTCTCTCCTCGATTCATCGTGACGTGCATTCTACTTCTTGAGCTTTCGTTGATTTTTCCCTTGAAGATGAAAGGGTGATGCAGCAAAGTAGAGATAAGTATTTCCCTCAGCTAAGAACCAAGGTATCAATCCAGTAGGAGGCACAAGCAAGTCTCCAATATATGCACCTGCACAAACAAACAAACACTTGCACATAATGCGAAAAAGGGGTTGTAAATCTGTTCATGGTCACGAATAAGAGTGATATCTAATAGAGATAGGTATAAAAGATAAATAAAAGAGCAAACTAAAGTAAATATAAATAAATAGCAGCAAGGAATTTTTGGGTTTTTTGGTTTATAGACCTAAAAATATATGATGGGAAATAGACCCGGGGGCCATAGGTATCACTAGAGGCTTCTCTCTTGAAGATAGCATACGGTGGGTAAACAAATTACTGTTGAGCAATTGATAGAAAAGCGCATAATTATGACAATATCTAAGGCCATGATCATGAATATAGGCATCACGTCTGTCACAAGTAGACTGGCTCCTGTCTGTATCTACTACTATTGCCCCACACATCGACCGACTCCTGCCTGCATCTACTACTATTACTCCACACATCGACCGATTCATGTCTGCATCTAGAGTATTAAGTTCATAAGAACGGAGTAACGCCTTAAGCAAGATGACATGATGTAGAGAAATAAACTCAAGCAATATGATATAAACCCCATCTTTTTATCCTTGATGGCAACAATGCAATATGTGCCTCGCTACCCCTTCTGTCACTGTTTGAGGACACCACAAGATTGAACTAAAAACTAAGCACCTCTCCGTTGCAAGAAAAACCAATCTAGTTGGCCAAACCAAACCGATAGTTCAAAGAGAAATAAAAAGATATCTTAATCATGCATAAAACAGTTCAGAGAAGACTCAAATAATATTCATAGATAATCTGATCATAAATCCACAATTCATCGGATCTCAACAAACGCACCACAAAAGAAGATTACATCGAATAGATCTCCAAGAACATCTAGGAGAACATTGTATTGCAGATCAAAGAGAGAGAAGAAGACATCTAGCTACTGATAACCCACAAGTATATGGGATCGCAACAGTTCTCAAGGGTAGAGTATTCAACCCAAATTTATGAAGGACATATGCCCTAGAGGCAATAATAAAGTTATTATGTATTTCCTCATATCATGATAAATGTTTATTATTCATGCTAGAATTGTATTACCCGGAAACATAATACATGTGTGAATACATAGACAAAAATAGTGTCACTAGTATGCCTCTACTTGACTAGCTCGTGAATCAAAGATGGTTAAGTTTCCTAACCATAGACATGAGTTGTCATTTGATTAATGGGATCACATCATTAGGAGAATGATGTGATTGACTTGACCCATTCCGTTAGTTTAGCACTTGATCGTTTAGTATGTTGCTATTGATTTCTTCATGACTTATACATGTTCCTATGACTATGAGATTATGTAACTCCCGCTTACCGGAGGAACACTTTGTGTGCTACCAAACGTCACAACGTAACTGTGTGACTATAAAGGTGCTCTACAGGTGTCTCCAAAGGTACTTGTTGAGTTGACGTATTTCGAGATTAGGATTTGTCACTCCGATTGTCGGAGAGGTATCTCTGGGCCCTCTCGGTAATGCACATCACTATAAGCCTTGCAAGCAATGTAGCTAATGAGTTAGTTACGGGATGATGCATTACGTAACGAGTAAAGAGACTTCCTGGTAACGATATTGAACTAGGTATTGAGATACCGACGATCGAATCTCGGGCAAGTAACATACCGATGACAAAGGGAACAATGTATGTTGTTATGCGGTTTGACCGATAAAGATCTTCGTAGAATATGTAGGAGCCAATATGAGCATCCAGGTTCCTCTATTGCTTATTGACCGGAGATGTGTCTCAGTCATGTCTACATAGTTCTTGAACCTGTAGGGTCCGCACGCTTAAAGTTAGATGACAGTTATATTATGAGTTTATGTGTTTTGATGTACCGAAGTTTGTTCGGAGTCCCGGATGTGATCACGGGCATGACGAGGAGTCTCGAAATGGTCGAGACATAAAGATCAATATATTGGACGACTATATTTGGACACCGGAAAGGTTCCGGGTGAGATTGGGACAATACCGGAGCTCCAGGAGGTTACCACCCCCCGGGAGGTATATGGGCCTTAATGGGCCTTAGTGGAAACGAGGGGAAAGGAGCAACGGAGGAGGCGTGCCCCCCACAAAGCCCAATCCGAATTGGGAGGGGGGCCGCCCGCCCCCCTTTCCTTCCTCCCTCCTTCCTCTTCCTTCCCTCTCCCTCGCAAAATAGGAAAGGGAGGAGTCCTACTCCCGGTGGGAGTAGGACTCCCCCCCCCTTGGGCACGCCTCCTCCCCTTGGCCGGCCCCCTCCTCCACTCCTTTATATACGGGGGAAGGGGCACCCCGTAGACACAACAATTGATCATTGATCTCTTAGCCGTGTGCGGTGCCCCCCTCCACCGTAGTCCTCCTCGATAATATCGTAGCAGTGCTTAGGCGAAGCCCTGCATCGGTAGAACATCATCATCGTCACCACGCCGTCGTGCTGACGGAACTCTCCCTCGACACTCGGCTGGATCGGAGTTCGAGGGACGTCATTGAGCTGAACGTGTGCAAGAACTCAGAGGTGTCGTGCTTTCGGTGCTTCATCGGTCGGGCCGTGAAGACGTATGACTACATCAACCGCATTATGCTAATGCTTCCACTTTCGGTCTATGAGGGTACATGGACAACACTCTCCCCTCTCGTTGCTATGCATCACCATGATCTTGCATGTGCATAGGAAATTTTTTGAAATTACCACGTTCCCCAACAGTGGCATCCGAGCCTAGGTTTTATGCATTTATGTTATATGCACGAGTAGTACACAAGTGAGTTGTGGGCGATACAAGTCATACTGCTTACCAGCATGTCATACTTTGGTTCGGCAGTACTGTTGGATGAAGCGGCCCGGACCGACATTATGCGTACGCTTACGCGAGACTGGTTCTACCGACGTGCTTTGCACACAGGTGGCTAGCGGGTGTCAGTTTCTCCAACTTTAGTTTAACCGAGTGTGGCTACGCCCGGTTCTTGAGAAGGTTAAAATAGCACTAACTTGACGAACTATCATTGTGATTTTGATGCGTAGGTAAGAACCGTTCTTGCTCAGCCCATAGCAGCTACGTAAAACTTGCAACAACAAAGTAGAGGACGTCTAACTTGTTTTTGCGGGGCATGTTGTGATGTGATATGGTCAAGACGTGATGCTATATTTTATTGTATGAAATGATCATGTTTTGCAACCGAGTTATAGGCAACTGGCAGGAGCCATATGGTTGTCGCTTTATTGTATGCAATGCAATTGCCCTGTAATTGTTTTACTTTATCACTAAGCGGTAGCGATAGTCGTAGAAGCAATAGTTGGCGAGACGACAATGATGCTACGATGGAGATCAAGATGTCGCGTCGGTGACGATGGTGATCATGACGGTGCTTCGGAGATGGAGATCACAAGCACAAGATGATGATGGCCATATCATATCATTTATATTGATTGCATGTAATGTTTATCTTTTATGCATCTTATCTTGCTTTGATTGACGATAGCATTATAAGATGATCTCTCACTAAATTTCAAGATAAAAGTGTTCTCCCTGAGTATGCACCGTTGCCAAAGTTCGTCGTGCTGAGACACCATGTGATGATCAGGTGTGATAAGCTCTACGTCCATCTACAATTGGTGCAAGCTAGTTTTGCACATGCAGAATACTCAGGTTAAACTTGACGAGCCTAGCATATGCAGATATGGGCTCGAAACACTGAGATCGAAAGGTCGAGCGTGAATCATATAGTAGATATGATCAACATAGTGATGTTCACCATTGAAAACTACTCCATTTCACGTGATGATCGGTTATGGTTTAGTTGATTTGGATCACGTGATGACTTAGATGATTAGAGGGATGTCTATCTAAGTGGGAGTTCTTAAGTAATATGATTAACTAAACTTAAATTTATCATGAACTTAGTACCTGATAGTATTTTGCTTGTCTATGTTTGTTGTAGATAGATGGCCCGTGCTATTGTTCCATTGAATTTTAATGTGTTCCTTGAGAAAGCAAAGTTGAAAGATGATGGTAGCAATTACATGGACTGGGTCCGTAACTTGAGGATTATCCTCATTGCTGCACAGAAGAATTACGTCCTGGAAGCATCGCTAGGTGCCAAACCTGCTGCAGGAGCAACACCAGATGTTATGAACGTCTGGCAGAGCAAAGCTGATGACTACTCGATTGTTCAGTGTGCCATGCTTTATGGCTTAGAACTGGGACTTCAACGACATTTTGAACGTCATGGAGCATATGAGATGTTCCAGGAGTTGAAGTTGATATTTCAAGCAAATGCCCGGATTGAGAGATATGAAGTCTCCAATAAGTTCTACAGCTGCAAGATGGAGGAGAATAGTTCTGTCAGTGAGCATATACTCAGAATGTCTGGGTATAACAATCACTTGATTCAACTAGGAGTTAATCATCCGGATGATAGCGTCATTGACAGAATTCTTCAATCACTGCCACCAAGCTACAAGAGCTTCGTGATGAACTATAATATGAAAGGGATGCATAAGAGAATTCCCGAGCTCTTCGCAATGCTAAAGGCTGCGGAGGTAGAAATCAAGAAGGAGCATCAAGTGTTGATGGTCAATAAGACCACCAGTTTCAAGAAAAAGGGCAAAGGGAAAAAGAAGGGGGACTTCAAGAAGAACAGCAAACAAGTTGCTGCTCAAGAGAAGAAACCCAAGTCTGGACCTAAGTTTGAGACTGAGTGCTTGTACTGCAAGCAGACTGGTCACTGGAAGCGGAACTGCCCCAAGTATTTGGTGGATAAGAAGGATGGCAAGGTGAACAAAGTTATATGTGATATACATGTTATTGATGTGTACCTTACCAGAGCTTGCAATAGCACCTGGGTATTTGATACTAGTTCTGTTGCTTATATTTGCAACTCGAAACAGGGTCTATGGATTAAGCGGACACTGGCTAAGGACGAGGTGACGATGCGCGTGGGAAATGGTTCCAAAGTCGATGTGATCGCCGTCGGCACGCTACCTCTACATCTACCTTTGGGATTAGTTTTAGACCTAAATAATTGTTATTTGGTGCCAGCGTTGAGCATGAACATTATATGTAGATCTTGTTTGGTGCGAGACGGTTATTCATTTAAATCTGAGAATAATGGTTGTTCTATTTATATGAGTAATATCTTTTATGGTCATGCACCCTTAAAGAGTGGTCTATTTTTGATGAATCTTGATAATAGTGATACACATATTCATAATGTTGAAGCCAAAAGATGCAGAGTTGATAATGATAGTTCAACTTATTTGTGGCACTGCCGTTTAGGTCATATTGGTGTAAAGCGCATGAAGAAACTCCATACTGATGGACTTTTGGAATCACTTGATTATGAATCACTTGGTACTTGCGAACCATGCCTCATGGGCAAGATGACTAAAACGCCATTCTCCGGAACTATGGAGAGAGCAACTGATTTGTTGGAAATCATACATACTGATGTATTTGGTCCAATGAATGTTGAGGCTCGCGACGGGTATTGTTATTTTCTCACCTTCACAGATGATTTGAGCAGGTATGGGTATATCTACTTAATGAAACATAAGTCTGAAACATTTGAAAAGTTCAAAGAATTTCAGAGTGAAGTTGAAAATCATCGTAACAAGAAAATAAAGTTACTACAATATGATCGTGGAGGAGAATATTTGAGTTACGAGTTTGGTTTACATTTGAAGCAATGCGGAATAGTTTCGCAACTCACGCCACCCGGAACAGCACAGTGTAATGGTGTGTCCGAACGTCGTAATCGTACTTTACTAGATATGGTGCGATCTATGATGTCTCTTACTGATTTACCGCTATCGTTTTGGGATTATACTTTAGAGACGACCACATTCACGTTAAATAGGGCACCATCAAAATCTGTTGAGACGACGCCTTATGAACTGTGGTTTGGCAAGAAACTAAAGTTCTCATTTCTTAAAGTTTGGGGTTGTGATGCTTATGTGAAAAAGCTTCAACCCGATAAGCTCGAACCCAAATCGGAGAAATGTGTCTTCATAGGATACCCAAAGGAAATTGTTGGGTATACCTTCTATCACATATCCGAAGGCAAGACTTTTGTTGCCAAGAATGGATCCTTTCTAGAGAAGGAGTTTCTCTCGAAAGAAGTGAGTGGGAGGAAAGTAGAACTTGATGAGGTAATTGTACCTTCTCCTTTATTGGAAAATAGTTCATCACAGAAACCGGTTCCTGTGACGACTACATCAATAAGTGAGGAAGCTAATGATGTTGATCTGAAACTTTAGATCAAGTTACTACAGAACCTCGTAGATCAACCAGAGTAAAATCCGCACCAGAGTGGTATGGTAATCCTATTCTGGAGGTCATGTTACTTGACCATGGCGAACCTATGAACTATGAGGAAGCGATGATGAGCCCAGATTCCGCAAAATGGCTTGAGGCCATGAAATCTGAGATGGGATCCATGTATGAGAACAAAGTGTGGACTTTGGTTGACTTGCCCGATGATCGGCAAGCCATCGAGAATAAATGGATCTTCAAGAAGAAGACTGACGCTGATGGTAATGTTACTGTCTACAAAGCTCGACTTGTTGCGAAAGGTTTTTGACAAGTTCAAGGGGTTGACTATGATGAGACTTTCTCACCCGTGGCGATGCTTAAGTCTGTCCGAATCATGTTAGCAATTGCCACATTTCATGATTATGAAATTTGGCAAATGGATGTCAAAACTGCATTCCTGAATGGATTTCTAGAAGAAGAGTTGTATATGATGCAACCGGAAGGTTTTGTCGATCCAAAGGATGCTAACAAAGTGTGCAAGCTCCAGCGATCCATTTATGGACTGGTGCAAGCCTCTCGGAGTTGGAATAAACGCTTTGATAGTGTGATCAAAGCATATGGTTTTATATAGACTTTTGGAGAAGCCTGTATTTACAAGAAAGTGAGTGGGAGCTCTGTAGCATTTCTAATATTATATGTGGACGACATATTATTGATTGGAAATGATATAGAATTTCTGGATAGCATAAAAGGATACTTAAATAAAATTTTTTCAATGAAAGACCTTGGTGAAGGTGCTTACATATTGGGCATCAAGATCTATAGAGATAGATCAAGACGCTTAATTGGACTTTCACAAAGTACATACCTTAATAAAGTTTTGAAAAAAGTTCAAAATGGATCAAGCAAAGAAAGGGTTCTTGCCTGTAATACAAGGTGTGAAATTGAGTTAGACTCAATGCCCGACCACTGCAAAATATAGAGAGAAAATGAAAGAAGTTCCCTATGCTTCAGCCATAGGCTCTATCATGTATGTAATATTGTGTACCAGACCAGATGTGTGCCTTGCTATTAGTTTAGCAGGGAGGTACCAAAGTAATCCAGGAGTGGATCACTGGATAGCGGTCAAGAACATCCTGAAATACCTAAAAAGGACTCAGGATATGTTTCTCGTTTATGGAGGTGACAAAGAGCTAGTCGTAAATGGTTACGTCGATGCAAGCTTTGACACTGATCCGAACGATTCTGAATCGCAAACCAGATACATGTTTATATTGAACGGTGGAGCTGTCAGTTGGTGCAGTTCTAAACAAAGAGTCGTGGCAGGATCTACATGTGAAGCGGAGTACATAGCTGCTTCGGAAGCAGCAAATGAAGGAGTCTGGATGAAGGACTTCATATCTGATCTAGGTGTCATACCTAGTACATTGGATTCAATGAAAATCTTTTGTGACAATACTGGTGCAATTGCCTTGGCAAAGGAATCCAGATTTCACAAGAGAACCAAGCACATCAAGAGACGCTTCAATTCCATCCGGGATCAAGTCCAGGTGGGACACATAGAGATTTCCAAGATACATACGGATCTGAATGTTGCAGACCCGTTCACTAAGCCTCTTCCACGAGCAAAACATGATCAGCACCAAGGCTCCATGGGTGTTAGAATCATTACTGTGTAATCTAGATTATTGACTCTAGTGCAAGTGGGAGACTGAAGGAAATATGCCCTAGAGGAAATAATAAAGTTATTATTTATTTCCTCATATCATGATAAATGTTTATTATTCATGCTAGAATTGTATTACCCGGAAACATAATACATGTGTGAATACATAGACAAAAATAGTGTCACTAGTATGCCTCTACTTGACTAGCTCGTGAATCAAAGATGGTTAAGTTTCCTAACCATAGACATGAATTGTCATTTGATTAATGGGATCACATCATTAGGAGAATGATGTGATTGACTCGACCCATTCCGTTAGCTTAGCACTTGATCGTTTAGTATGTTGCTATTGCTTTCTTCAAGACTTATACATGTTCCTATGACTATGAGATTATGTAACTCCTGCTTACCGGAGGAACACTTTGTGTGCTACCAAACGTCACAACGTAACTGGGTGATTATAAAGGTGCTCTATAGGTGTCTCCAAAGGTACTTTTTGAGTTGACGTATTTCGAGATTAGGATTTGTCACTCCAATTGTCGGAGAGGTATCTCTGGGCCCTCTCGGTAATGCACATCACTATAAGCCTTGCAAGTAATGTAGCTAATGAGTTAGCTACAGTATGATGCATTACGTAAGGAGTAAAGAGACTTGCCGGTAACGAGATTGAACTAGGTATTGAGATACCGACGATCGAATCTCGGGCAAGTAACATACCGATGACAAAGGGAACAACGTATGTTGTTATGCGGTTTGACCGATAAAGATCTTCGTAGAGTATGTAGGAGCCAATATGAGCATCCAGGTTCTGCTATTGGTTATTGACCGGAGACGTGGCTCGGTCATGTCTACATAGGTCTCGAACCCGTAGGGTCTGCACGCTTAAAGTTAGATGACAGTTTGTTGGGGAACGTAGCAGAAATTCAAAATTTTCCTACGAGTTACCAAGATCTATCTATGGATTAATCTAGCAACGAGGGGAAGGAGTGTGCATCTACATACCCTTGTAGATCGCTAAGCGGAAGCGTTGAAGAGAACGGGGTTGAAGGAGTCGTACTCGTCGTGATCCAAATCACCGGAGATCCTAGTGCCGAACGGACGGCGCCTCCGCGTTCAACACACGTACAGCCCGGTGACGTCTCCCATGCCTTGATCCAGCAAGGAGAGAGGGAGAGGTTGAGGAATACTCCATCCAGCAGCAGCACAACAGCGTGGTGGTGATGGAGGAGCGTGGTAATCCAGCAGGGTTTCGCCAAGCACCGCAAGAGACAAGGAGAAAGAGAGGTAGGGCTGCGCCAGGGAGAGGTGGAAACTCCTTTTGTTTGCAGCCCCAAAGTCCTCAATTATATATAGGGGAGAGGGAGGGGGCTGCGCCCCCTCTAGGGTTCCCACCCCAAGGGGTGCAGCAGCCCCAAACCCATCTAGGGTGGCGGCCAAGGGGGGGAGAGGGGGAAACTTGCCCCCCAAGTAAGGTGGAGGCGCCCCCTCCCCAAACCCTAGGCGCCTTGGGCCCTTGTGGGGGGGCGCACCAGCCCACCTGGGGCTGGTCCCCTCCCACACTTGGCCCATGCAGCCCTCTGGGGCCGGTGGCCCCACTTGGTGGACCCCCGGGACCCCCCCCCCCCGGTGGTCCCGGTACATTACCGATAACACCCGAAACTTTTCCGGTGACCAAAACAGGACTTTCCATATATAAATCTTTACCTCCGGACCATTCCGGAACTCCTCGTGACGTCTGGGATCTCATCCGGGACTCCGAACAACATTCAGTAACCATGTATATGTATTCCCTATAACCATAGCTTCATCGAACCTTAAGTGTGTAGACCCTACGGGTTCGGGAACCATGCAGACATGACCGAGACAACTCTCCGGTCAATAACCAACAGCGGGATCTGGATACCCATGTTGGCTCCCACATGTTCCACGATGATCTCATCAAATGAACCACGATGTCAAGGACTCAATCAATCCCGTATACAATTCCCTTTGTCTAGCGGTATTGTACTTACCCGAGATTCGATCGTCGGTATCCCGATACCTTGTTCAATCTCGTTACCGGCAAGTCTCTTTACTCGTTCCATAACACATCATCCCATGATCAACCCCTTGGTCACATTGTGCACATTATGATGATGTCCTACCGAGTGGGCCCAGAGATACCTCTCTGTCACACGGAGTGACAAATCCCAGTCTCGATTCGTGCTAACCCAACAGACACTTTCAGAGATACCCGTAGTGCACCTTTATAGCCACCCAGTTATGTTGTGATGTTTGGTACAACCAAAGCATTCCTACGATATCCGGGAGTTGCATAATCTCATGGTCTAAGGAAATGATACTTGACATTAGAAAAGCTTTAGCATACGAACTACACGATCTTTGTGCTAGGCTTACGATTGGGTCCTGTCCATCACATCATTCTCCTAATAATGTGATCCCGTTATCGACGACATCCAATGTCCGTGGTCAGGAAACCGTAACCATCTATTGATCAATGAGCTAGTCAACTAGAGGCTTACTAGGGACATGGTGTTGTCTATGTACCCACACATGTATCTGAGTTTCCTATTAATACAATAATAGCATGGATAATAAACGATTATCATGAACAAGGAAATATAATAATAATAGCTTATTTATTATTGCCTCTATGGCATATTTCCAACAGTCTCCCACTTGCACTAGAGTCAATAATCTAGTTCACATCGCCATGTGATTAAACTTGACAGGTCACATCGCCATGTGACCAACATCCAAAGAGTTTACTAGTGTCACTAAACTAGTTCACATCACCATGTGATTAAGACTCAATGAGTTTTGGGGTTTGATCATGTTTTGCTTGTGAGAGAGGTTTTAGTCAACGGGTCTGCAACATTCAGATCTGTATGTATTTCACAATTCTCTATGTCATATTGTAAATGCTGCTTCCACGCTCCACTTGGAGCTATTCCAAATGGTTGCTCCACTATACGTATCCGGTTTGCTACTCAGAGTCATTCGGATAGGTGTTAAAGCTTGCATCGACGTAACCCTTTACGCCGAACTCTTTATCACCTCCATAATCAAGAAAATGTCCTTTATTTACTCCAAGGACAATTTTGACCGTTGTCCAATGATCCATTCCTGGATCATTCTTGTACCCCTTGACTGACTCATGGCAAGGCACACTTCCAGTGCGGTACACAGCATAGCATACTATAGAGCCTACGTCTGAAGCATAGGGGATGACCTTCGTCCTTTCTCTCTCTTCTGCCGTGGTCGAGCTTCAATTCTTAACTTCATACCTTACAACTCAAGCAAGAACTCCTTCTTTGACTGATCCATCTTGAACACCTTCAAGATCATGTAAAGGCATGTGCTCGTTTGAAAGTACCATTTAGCATTTTTTGATCTATCCTCGTAGATCTTGATGCTCAATGTTCAAGCAGCTTATTCCAGGTTTCTATTGAAAAACACCTTTCAAATAACCCTATATGCTTTCCAGAAATTCTACATCATTTCTGATCAACAATATGTCAACAACATATACTCATCAGAAATTCTATAGTGCTCCCACTCACTTCTTTGGAAATACAAGTTTCTCATAAACTTTGTATAAACCCAAAATCTTTGATCATCTCATCAAAGTGTACATTCCAACTCCGAGATGCTTACTCCAGTCCTTAGAAGGATTGTTGGAGCTTTGCATATTTGTTAGTGTTCTTCAGGATTGACAAAACCTTCTGGTTGTATCACATACAACCTTTCCTCAAGGATATCGTCGAGGAAACAATGATTTGACATCCTATCTGCAAGATTTCATAAATCATGCAGTAATTGCTAATATAATCCCAACAGACTCTTAGCATCGCTATGAGTGAGAAAGTCTCATCGTAGTCAACTCCTTGAACTTGTCGGAAAACATCTTAATGACAAGTCGAGCTTTCTTAATGGTGATACTTACCATCACTGTCTGTCTTCCTTTTAAAATCCATCTGTACCCAATGGCCTTACGACCATCAAGTATTTCTTCCAAAGTCATGGATCCTTTCTCGAATTTTATGGTCTCGAGCCATTCGTCAGAATCCGGGCCCACCATCGCTTCTCCATAGCTCGTAGGTTCATTGTTGTCGAGCAACATGACCTCCAAGACAGGATTACCGTACCACTCCGAAGTAGTACGCATCATTGTCGACCTACGAGGTTCGGTAGTGACTTGATCCAAAGTTTCATGATCACTATCATAAGCTTCTACTTCAACTGGTGTAGGTGCCACAGGAACAACCTCCTGTGCCCTACTACACACTAATTGTAGTGACGGTTCCATAACCATATCAAGTCTCCACCATCCTCCCACTCAATTTTTCGAGACAAACTTTTCCTCGAGAAATGACCCGATTCAAGAAACAATCCCTATTGCTTTCGGATCTGAATTAGGAGGTATACCCTACTGTTTTTGGGTGTCCTATGAAGATGCATTTTATCCGCTTTGGGTTCGAGCTTATCAACCTGAAACTTTTTCACATAAGCGTCGCAGCCCCAAACCTTTAAGAAACCACAACTTAGGTTTCTCCAAACCATAGTTCAAACGGTGTCGTCTCAATGGAATTACGTGGTGCCCTATTAAAGTGAGTGCGGTTGTCTCTAATGCCTAATCCATGAATGATAGTGGTAATTCGATAAGAGAATCATGGTACGCACCATATATATCCAATAGGGTGCAACTATGATGTTCGGACACACCATCACACTATGGTGTTCCAGGCGGTATTAATTGTGAAACAATTTACACAATGTCTTAATTGCGTGCCAAAGTTCGTAACTCAGATACTCATCTCTATGATCATAGACATTTTATCCTCTTGTCACGATGACCTTCAACTTCACTCTGAAATTACTTGAACCATTCAATAATTCAGACTTGTGTTTCATCAAGTAAATATACTCAGTATCTACTCAAATCATCCGTGAAGTAAGAACATAATGATATCCACTGCGTGCCTCAGCACTCATTGGACTGCACACATCAAAATGTATTACTTCCAACAAGTTTCTTTCTTGTTCCATTTTACTGAAAACGAGGCTTTCAGTCATCTTGCCCATGTGGTATGATTTGCATGTCTCAAGTGATTCAAAATCAAGTGAGTCCAAACGATCCATCTGCATGGAGTTTCTTCATGCGTACATACCAATAGACATGGTTCGCATGTCTCAAACTTTTCAAAAACGAGTGAGTCCAAAGATCCATCAGCATGGAGCTTCTTCATGCATCTTATACCAATATGACTTACATGGCAGTGCCACAAGTAGGTGGTACTATCATTACTATCTTATATCTTTTGGCATGAACATGTGTATCACTACGATCGAGATTCAATAAACCATTCAATTTTAGGTGCAAGACCATTGAAGGTATTATTCAAATAAACAGAGTAACCATTATTCTCCTTAAATGAATGACCGTATTGCGATAGACATAATCCAATCATGTCTATGCTCAACGCAAACACCAAATAACAATTATTTAGGTTTAACACCAATCTCGGTGGTAGAGGGAGCGTGCGATGCTTGATCACATCAACCTTGGAAACACTTCCAACACATATCGTCAGCTCACCTTTAGCTACTCTCGGTTTATTCCGTAGCTTTTATTTCGAGTTACTAACACTTAGCAACCGAACCGGTATCTAATACCCTGGTGCTACTAGGAGTACTAGTAAAGTACACATTAACATAATGTATATCCAATATACTTCTATCGACCTTGCCAGCCTTCTCATCTACCAAGTATCTAGGGTAATTCTATTCCAGTGGTTGTTCCCCTTATTACAGAAGCACTTAGTCTCGGGTTTGGGTTCAACCTTGGGTTTTCACTAGAGCAGCAATTGTTTTGCCGTTTCATGAAGTATCCCTTCTTGCCCTTGCCCTTCTTGAAACTAGTGGTTTTACCAACAATCAACAATTGATGCTCCTTCTTGATTTCTACTTTCGCGGTGTCAAACATTGCGTATATTTCAAGGATCATCATATCTATCCCTGATACGTTATAGTTCATCATGAAGCTCTAGTAGCTTGGTGGCAATGACTTTGGAGAAACATCACTATCTCATCTGGAAGATCAACTCCCACTCGATTCAAGTGACTGTAGTACTCAGACAATCTGAGCACAAGCTCAACGATTGAGCTTTTCTCCCTTAGTTTGCAGGCTAAGAAAATCATCGGAGGTCTTATACCTCTTGACGTGGGCACGAGCCTGAAATCCCAATTTCAGCCCTCGAAACATCTCACATGTTCCACGACGTTTCGAAATCATCTTTGGTGCCTCATCTCTAAACCGTTTAACTGAACTATCACGTAGTTATCAAAAACGTGTATGTCAAATGTTCGCAACATCCATAGACGATGTTCGAGGTTCAGCACACCGAGCGGTGCATTAAGGACATAAGCCTTCTATGAAGCAATGAGCACAATCCTCAGTTTACGGACCCAGTCCGCATAATTGCTACTATCAACTTTCAACTAAATTTTCTCTAGGAACATATCTAAAATAGTAGAACTAAAGCGCGAGCTACGACATAATTTGCAAGAATCTTTTGACTATGTTCAGGATAATTAAGTTCATCTTATGAACTCCCACTCAGATTGACATCCCTCTAGTCATCTAAGTGATTACATGATCGGAGTCAACTAGGCCGTGTCCAATCATCATGTGAGACGGACTAGTCATCATCGGTGAACATCTTCATGTTGATCGTATCCACTATACGACTCATGCTCGACCTTTTGGTCTCTTGTGTTCCGAGGCCATGTTTGTACATGCTAGGCTCGTCAAGTCAACCTAAGTGTTTCACGTGTGTAAATCTGGCTTACACCCGTTGTATGTGAAGTTAGAATCTATCACACCCGATCATCACGTGGTGCTTTGAAACAACGAACTTTCGCAATGGTGCACAGTTAGGGGGAACACTTTCTTGAAATTTTAATGAGGGATCATCTTATTTACTACCGCCGTTCTAAGCAAATAAGATGCATAAACATGATAAACATCACATGCAATCAAAAAGTGACATGATATGGCCAATATCATCTTGCTCCTTTTGATCTCCATCTTCGGGGCTCCATGATCATCATCTTCACCGGCATAACACCATGATCTCCATCATCGTGTCTCCATGAAGTTGTCTCGCCAACTATTACTTCTACTACTATGGCTAACGGTTTAGCAATAAAGTAAAATAATTACATGGCATTGTTCAGTGACACACAGGTCATACAATAAATAAAGACAACTCCTATGGCTCCTGCCGGTTGTCATACTCATCGACATGCAAGTCGTGATTTCTATTAGAAGAACATGATCAATCTCATACATCACATATCATTCATCACATTCTTTTTTTGGCCATATCACATCACATAGCATACCCTGCAAAAACAAGTTAGACGTCCTCTAATTGTTGTTTGCATGTTTTACGTGGCTGCTATGGGTTTCTAGCAAGAATGTTTCTTACCTATGCAAAAACCACAACGTGATATGTCAATTGCTATTTACCCTTCATGAGGACCCTTTTCATCGAATCCGATCCGACTAAAGTGGGAGAGACTGGCACCCGCTAGCCACCTTATGCAACAAGTGCATGTCAGTCGGTGGAACCTGTCTCACGTAAGAGTACGTGTAAGGTCGGTCCGGGCCGCTTCATCCCACGATGCTGCCGAATCAAGATAAGACTAGCAATGGTAAGCATATTGAACAAAATCAACGCCCACAACTACTTTATGTTCTACCCGTGCATAGAATCTACGCAATAGACCTAGCTCATGATGCCACTATTGGGGAATGTAGCAGAAATTCAAAATTTTCCTATGAGTCACCAAGATCTATCTATGGATTAATCTAGCAACGAGGGGAAGGAGAGTGCATCTACATACCCTTGTAGATCGCTAAGCGGAAGCGTTCAAGAGAACGGGGTTGAAGGAGTCGTACTCGTCATGATCCAAATCACCGGAGATCCTAGTGCCGAACGGACGGCGCCTCCGCGTTCAACACACATACAGCCCGGTGACGTCTCCCATGCCTTGATCCAGTAAGGAGAGAGGGAGAGGTTGAGGAAGACTCCATCCAGCAGCAGCAGCACAACGGCGTGGTGGTGATGGAGGAGCGTGGTAATCCAGCAAGGCTTCGCCAAGCACCGCGAAAGACAAGGAGAAAGAGAGGTAGGGCTGCGCCAGGGAGAGGTGGAAACTCCTTTTGTTTGAAGCCCCAAAGTCCTCAACTATATATAGGGGAGAGGGAGGGGGCTGCGCCCCCTGTAGGGTTCCCACCCCAAGGGGTGCGGCAGCCCCAAACCCATCTAGGGTGGCAGCCAAGGGGGGAGAGGGGGAAACTTGCCCCCCAAGTAAGGTGGAGGCGCCCCCTCCCCAAACACTAGGTGCCTTGGGCCCTTATGGGGGGGTGCACCCACCCACCTGGGGCTGGTCCCCTCCCACACTTGGCCCATGCAGCCCTCTGGGGCCGGTGGCCCCACTTGGTGGACCCCCGGGACCCCCCCGGTGGTCCCGGTACATTCCCGATAACACCCGAAACTTTTTCGGTGACCAAAACAGGACTTCCCATATATAAATCTTTACCTTCGGACCATTCCGGAACTCCTCGTGACGTCCCGGATCTTATCCAGGACTCCTAACAACATTCGGTAACCACATATATCTATTCCCTATAACCCTAGCATCATCGAACCTTAAGTGTGTAGACCCTACGGGTTCAGGAACCATGCAGACATGACCGAGACAACTCTCCGGTCAATAACCAACATTGAGATCTGGATACCCATGTTGGCTCCCACATGTTCCACGATGATCTCATCGAATGAACCATGATGTCAAGGACTCAATCAATCCCGTATAATTCACTTTGTCTAGCGGTATTGTACTTGCCCGAGATTCGATCGTCGGTATCCCGATACCTTGTTCAATCTCGTTACCGGCAAGTCTCTTTACTCGTTCCGTAACACATCATCCTGTGATCAACCCCTTGGTCACATTGTGCACATTATGATGATGTCCTACCGAGTGGGCCCAGAAATACCTCTCCGCCACACGGAGTGACAAATCCCAGTCTTGATTCGTGCCAACCCAACAGACACTTTCGGAGATACCCGTAGTGAACCTTTATGGCCACGCAGTTACATTGTGACGTTTGGTACACCCAAAGCATTCCTACGGTATCCGAGAGTTGCACAATCTCATGGTCTAAGGAAATGATACTTGACATTAGAAAAGCTTTAGCATACGAACTACATGATCTTTGTGCTAGGCTTAGGTTTGGGTCTTGTCCATCACATCATTCTCCTAATGATGTGATCCCGTTATCAACGACATCCAATGTCCATGGTCAGGAAACCGTAACCATCTATTGATCAACCAGCTAGTCAACTAGAGGCTTACTAGGGACATGGTGTTGTCTATGTACCCACACATGTATCTGAGTTTCCTGTCAATACAATTATAGCATGGATAATAAATGATTATCATGAACAAGGAAATATAATAATAATAACTTATTTATTATTGCCTCTAGGGCATATTTCCAACATAATTATATTATGAGTTTATGTGTTCTGATGTACCGAAGGTTGTTCGGAGCCCCGGATGTGATCACGGACATGACGAGGAGTCTCGAAATGGTCGAGACATACAGATCGATATATTGGACGACTATATTTGGAAACCGGAAAGGTTCCGGGTGAGATTGGGACAATATCGGAGCTCCGGGAGGTTATCGGAACCCCCCGGGAGGTATATGGGCCTTAATGGGCCTTAGTAGAAAGGAGGGGAAAGGAGCAAGGAGGGGGCGCCCCCCCCCCAAGCCCAATCCGAATTGGGAGGGGGGACGGCCCCCTTTCCTTCCTCCCTCCTTCCTCTTCCTTCCCTCTCCCTCTCCAAATAGGAAAGGGAGGAGTCCTACTCCCGGTGGGAGTAGGACTCCCCCCCTTGGGCGCGCCTCCTCCCCTTGGCCGGCCCCCTCCTCCACTCATTTATATACGGGGGAAGGGGCACCCCATAGACACAACAATTGATCATTGATCTCATGGCCGTGTGCGGCGCCCCCCTCCACCATAGTCCTCCTCGATAATATCGTAGCGGTGCTTAGGCGAAGCCCTGCGTCGGTAGAACATCATCATCGTCACCACGCCGTTGTGCTGACGGAACTATCCCTCGACACTCGGCTGGATTGGAGTTCGAGGGACATCATCGAGCTAAACGTGTGCAAGAACTCGGAGGTGCCGTGCTTTCGGTGCTTGATCGGTCGGGCCGTGAAGACATACTACGTCAACCACGTTGTGCTAACGCTTCCACTTTCGGTCTACGAGGGTACGTGGACAACACTCTGCCCTCTTGTTGCTATGCATCACCATGATCTTGCGTGTGTGTAGGAATTTTTTTTGAAATTACTACGTTCCCCAACAATTTACTGATTTGACACAAGGGGAGCCAAAGAATATTCTCAAGTATTAGCAGCTGAGGTGTCAATTGAACCACACCTGAAAGACTTAATATCTGTAGCAAAATATTTAGTAGAAAAGTAGTATGGAAGTAAAGGTAACGGTGGCAAAAGTAACAGTAGCAGTTTTGTAGTAATCTTAACAGTGGCAATGGAAAAGTAACTAAGCAAAGATCAATATGTGAAAAGCTTGTAGGCCATGGATCAGTGATGGATAATTATGTCGGATGCAATTCCTCATGCAACAGTTATAACATAGGGTGACACAGAACTAGCTCCAGTTCATCAATGTAATGTATGCATGTATTCCGAATATAGTCATATGTGCTTATGGAAAAGAACTTGCATGACATCTTTTGTCCTATGCTCCCGTGGAAGTGGGGTCCTATTGGAAACTAAGGGATATTAAGGCCTCCTTTTAATAGAGTACCGGACCAAAGCATTAACACTTAGTGAATACATGAACTCCTCAAACTACGGTCATCACCGGGAGCGGTCCCGATTATTGTCACTTCGGGGTTGCCAGATCATAACACATAGTAGGTGATTATTGACTTGCAAGATAGGATCAAGAACTCACATATATTCATGAAAACATAATAGGTTCAGATCTGAAATCATGGCACTCGGGCCCTAGTGACAAGCATTAAGCATGGCAAAGTCATAGCAACATCAATCTTAGAACATAATGGATACTAGGGATCAAACCCTAACAAAACTAACTCGATTACATGATAAATCTCATCCAACCCATCACCGTCCAGCAAGCCTACGATGGGATTACTCACGCACGGAGGTGAGCATCATGAAATTGATGATGGAGGATGGTTGATGATGACGATGGCGATGGATTCCCCTCTCCGGAGCCCTAGACGAACTCTAGATCAGCCCTCCCAAGGAAGATTAGGGCTTGGCAGCGGCTCCGTATCGTAAAACGTGATGAATCCTTCTCTCTGATTTTGTTTCTCCCTGAAAGTGAATATATGGAGTTGGGGTTGAGGTCGGTGGAGTATCAGGAGGCCCATAAGGCAGGGGGTGCGCTCTGCACCCTCGTGGACAGGGTGTGGGCCCCCTAATGCTGATTCTTTCACCAATATTTTTTATTAATTCCAAAACGTGTCTCCGTGAATTTTCAGGTCATTCCGAGAAATTTTATTTCTGCACAAAAATAACACCATGGCAGTTCCGCTGAAAACAACGTCAGTCCGTGTTAGTTCCATTCAAATCATGCAAGTTAGAGTCCAAAACAAGGGCAAAAGTGTTTGGAAAAGTAGATACGTTGGACACGTATCTACTCCCCCAAGCTTAAACCTTTCCTTGTCCTAAGGCAATTCAGTTGACAAACTGAAAGTGATAAAGAAAAACTTTTACAAACCTGTTTGATCTTGTTGTTGCAAATATGTAAAGCTAGCATTCATGTTTTTAGCAAAGATTTTGAACTAACCATATTCACGATAACATTTAGGTCTCATGTTTACTCATATCAATGGCATAATCAATTAGCGAGCAATAATAATAAATCTCGGACGACAACACTTTCTCAAAACAATCATAATATGATATAACAAGATGGTATCTCACTAGCCCTTTCTGAGACAGCAAAACATAAATGCACAGCACCCCAAAAGATCAAGGACTGACTAGACATTGTAATTCTAGGTAAAAGAGATCCAGTCACAGTCATACTCAATGTAAATTAATAGCAATGCATGCAAATGACAGCGGTGCTCTCCAACTGGTGCTTTTTAATAAGAGGATGATGACTCAACATAAAAGTAAATAGATAGGTGTCAGGGGAAACTGATCCACGAACACCTATGGGACCGGAGCCCCTTTCGGTTCGGCGGGGGGGCGGAGATCGCACGAAGAGCGGATCGAGGCGGAGCACACGAGCAGTTTACCCAGCTTCGAAGCTCTCCGGAGAGATAACACTCCTACTGCTGCTTGTCTGATTCTATTATCTTCTTGCCCTAGAGCGAGCTAAGTGTTTTTTTGGCTTATGAAAGAGTCGAACCCCCCCTACGTTGCGCATGGGCCTCCTTTTATACGTTAAAGGGGTCACCGATAGGTGACAACGCAGAGAAGGGTACAAATGTAAAAAGTGAGGTGGTTGGTACAGTCACTTGTACAGTGTTTCCTACCTAACCCTGACGGCAGGGGACAAGGGCATTAAATGCCCGTCTGCGTCGCCCAAACAGTGCAGGAAAAGTACCGCCAGGGACGCCTCCGTTCGCCATGATGGCGATCTTGTCAGCGTCGCATGCCACTGCGCACCCCTGGCTGCATAGCCTCCCGCCACGCGTGCCTGGAAAAGCCCTCAGGGCGACACATTGGTGGATGCGCTGGAGCGCGGGCGCAGAGTGGCCGCCTGCCACGGCAAGCGCCTTGCCGCGGCCGTTGTCTTGTCGGGCCCGGAAGCTTGTCGCTCGCCGAGCCTTGAGGTGCCTTGGTTGGCCTTCCCGGCAAGCTCCTCTTGCCGGGGCCTTGTCTCTTGAGCTTAAATACCTTGTTCTTGAAGGGCTCCAAAGGAGCCAAGGAGGATCCTGGCAGTCACCCGACAAGCCCTTGCCGCGGGGCGCTGCAAATGCCCGTGCACAAGTTCGGGGTACTAGGGTACCCCTATTCTAGTACACCGACAATAGGCCCTTCGTAGAGGGATGCAGGGATTTGTAGAGGTGCCAGAGCTTGAGTTTTGAAACAGAGATAAATAATATTTTGAGCGGCATACTTTCATTGTCAACATAACAACCAAGAGATCTCAATATCTTCCATGCTACACACATTATAGGTGGTTCACAAACAGAATGGTAAAGTTTATACTCCCCCACCACCAACAAACATCAATCCATGGCTTGTCCAAAACAATGGGTGCCATCCAACTAACAACAAACCTGGGGGAGTTTTGTTTGCAATTATTTTGATTTGATTTAATCATGGGACTGGGCATCCCAGTTACCGGCAATTTTCTCGTGAGTGATGAGAGGAGTCCACTCATCATGGGAATAACCCACCTAGCATGGATGATATAGACAGCCCTAGTTGATACATGAGCTATTCAAGCATACAAAACATAATTTCATTTGACGGTTTAGAGTTTGGCACATACAAATTTACTTGGAACGGCAGGTAGATACCGCATATATGAAGGTATATGGTGGACTCATATGGAATAACTTTGGGGTTTATGGAATTGGATGCACAAGCAATATTCCCGCTTAGTATGAGTGAAGGCTAGAAAAAGACTGGGAAGCGAGCAACTAGAGAGTGACAACAGTCATGAACATGCATTAAGATTAATCAACAATGGGTGCAAGCATGAGTAGGATATAAATCACCATGAACATAAATATCATGGAGGCTATGTTGATTTTGTTTCAACTACATGCATGAACATGTGCCAAGTCAAGCCACTCGAATCGTTCAAAGGAGGATACCACCCTATCATACCACATCACAACCATTTTAATAGCATGTTGGCACGCAAGGTAAACCATTATAAACTCCTAACTAATTAAGCATGGCATGAGAAACTATAATCTCTAATTGTCATTGCAAACATGTTTCATCCATAATAGGCTGAATCAGGAATGGTGGACTAATCATATTTACAAAAAGAAGATAGGTCAAGTTCATACCAGCTTCTCTCATCTCAATCAGTCCATCATATATCGTCAGTATTGCATTTCAGTTGCATGACCAAATGGTGTGGATAATAATAATATTGCATGTGCGTTGTACAAAGCTGGAATCTGCAAGCATTTAATACAAAGGAGAAGACAAGGTAATATGGGCTCTTGGTTAGATCAATAATAATGCATATGAGAGCCACTCAACATTTTCATCGTGGTCTTCTCCTCTCGACCCCCAAAGAAAAGAAAAGAAATAAAACTATTTACACGGGAAAGCTCCCAACAAGCAAAAGAAGAACGGGAAATCTTTTTTTGGGTTTTCTTTTAATTACTACTACAAGCATGGAATGTAAACTAGCTAAAGGCTACAACTTTTTTTTTGTTTTTCTTAAGGTTTTTCAAACACACAAGAAGAAAGCAAGAAAGGAAAATAAACTAGCATTGATAGTACAATGAAAAAGTATGAGCACCGACAATTTAGCATGAGTGTGTGCACATGAATGTAATGTCAGTGAGAAATACATACTCCCCCAAGCTTAGGCTTTTGGCCTAAGTTGGTCTATGGCCACTGCTCGAAGCTACTCTCTCCGGTGTACTGAGGAGGATCCTCCGGGTGCCACTGATTAGCGATCGCCTCTGGATCCCACTGATAAACAAAATATCGATAGGGATCAAGTGGTGGCTCAGGCTTAGGTCCTGGGACTTGTGTCAGCCTCCAGTATGCATAAATGGCCTCGGGCAAGATGAGGTACGTGCCTGAAAGTATGTTAAACAAAGAGGGTGCCGGCAAGATAATAGTCTCACAATGATTTTTATCAAATACCAAATTATACTTAAGCATCTTCTTCTTATTTTTAACAATAAACTCATGTGCTACCATACTCTTACAATCTAGAAAAATAGTGGGCAACAACTTTTCCTCTTTCTCATGATGCCTAATAGGTATCTCAAAATGTTCAGCAAGGCATGAGGGAAAGATGCCTCCAAAAATGGGGCCCTTTGTATGGTTCAGACTTAACCGTTTAGCAACAATAGCGCCTAAACTGAAGGTTGTATCACGAAACAAAGCATGGTGCAAAATAACAAGATCAGGAGCACTAAGATTTCCACTGTTCCCGCGACCAATTAAGCATCTACTAGCAAATATGGCAAAGTAACGCAGAACAGGAAAATGTATACTTAATTAGTGCATTGGAAACTTTCCTCGTTTCCCCTACAGCAATTCTATCAATAAACTCATCCACATCACTACGATGTGGTTCCTCAATACTGCCCACAAAGGGTATCTTGCAGACCCGACAAAAATCATGGAGTGACATCTCCTTAACCTCATCATATAAGTGAAACTCCACTGAAGGTGGTGATTTCTGTCGGATATCGGGTTCCGGCAAAAGCCTTAAGGTTCAAACTCTGGGGTGCACACGAAGATCTTCTCCCTACCGAACCATGCCCCAAAACCTCGCCGCGAATCTAGGCTACACGATGAACAACACAAGGGACACAAGGTTTATACTGGTTCGGGCCACCGTTGTGGTGGAATACCCTAATCCAGTGTGTGGTGTGGTGGATTGTCTCTGGGGCTGATGATGAGCAGTACAGAGGAAGAACAGCCTCGCGAGGGGTGTTCTTGAGCTGGTGTGGTGTTCTACTTGGAATGGATTCGGTCAGCTCTCGATGAGATGATCTCTACTATGGTGGCTATCTCTATTTATAGGGGCCTTGGTCCTTGTCGGTGTCAAAACCGGCGGATCTCGGGTAGGGGGTCCCAAACTGTGCGTCTAGGCGGCTGGTAACAGGAGACAAGGGACACGATGTTTTTACCCAGGTTCGGGCCCTCTCGATGGAGGTAAAACCCTACTCTTGCTTGATTAATATTGATGATATGGGTAGTACAAGAGTAGATCTACCACGAGATCAGAGTGGCTAAACCCTAGAAGCTAGCCTATGGTATGATTGTTGTTCGTCCTACGGACTAAAACTCTCCGGTTTATATAGACACCGGAGAGGGCTAGGGTTACATAGAGTCGGTTACAATGAGAGGAGATCTTCATATCATATCGCCAAGCTTGCCTTCCACGCCAAGGAAAGTCCCATCCGGACACGGGACAGAGTCTTCAATCTTGTATCTTCATAGTCCAGGAGTCCGGCCAAAGGTCTTAGTCCAGCCATCCGGACACCCCCTAATCCAAGACTCCCTCAGTAGCCCCTGAACCAGGCTTCAATGACGACGAGTCCGGCGCGCAAGTTGTCTTCGGCATTGCAAGGCGGGTTCCTCCTCCGAATATTTCATAGAAGATGTTTGAACACCAGGGTAGTGTCCGGCTCTGCAAAATAAGTCCCACATTCCTTCGTAGAGAGAATAATATTTGTATCAATCGGATCTTCTGACGTATTCCGTGGCATGACATCATGCCACAGCCAGGCTCTTTATTCATTTTATTGTTCCACCTCAGCGCGTTTAGCGAGGCGGTTTCCTTGGCACGTCTTGTCAAAGCAGAGATCGTGTCCCCTTATTCCAGGATTCTCATCAATACGGGTGTGGGTAACCCAACCGCGCCATTAACCACGGCGCTTGGGAGATAAGCAAGTTTTATTAGGCCGGTGGGGGGCTCGTAGTTTTGGCCGCCCATATAAGGGGATAAGAATCCGCCCTTTCCATTCACGCCCTCTTCCTCCTCTGCTTATCCGTCCCTGTGCGCTCGAGCTCCAGCGCCCAAGCCCGCACTTCCCACCTCAACCTTCTCCAACCATGTCTGGAGCGGGAGGTAGATGGATGGCCTCCTTCGTCGCGGAGGGACAAATCAAAAACCTGAGGAAGGCCGGATACTTGTCTAACGACATCGTGCACCGGCTCCCAGATGCGGGCCAACTCATCCCCACCCCCAGGCCCCATGAGAGTGTTGTTTTTCTTCCCATTTCCTCCGCGGACTGGGTTTTCCTCTTCACCCGTTCGTCCGGGGGCTCATGTTCTACTACGGCCTGGACTTCCACGATCTGGCCCCGAACTTCATCCTCAATATCTCGGCGTTTATCGTCGTGTGCGAGGCCTTCTTCCGCATCCAGCCCCACTTTAGCCGATGGCTGAAGATCTTCAGTGTCAAGCCGAAGGTCGTGCAAGGCTGACAGGCGGAATGCGGAGGCGCCATGGTGGGAAAGATAGCCAACGTCACCTGGCTCGAGGGTGCCTTCGTGGAAACCATCAAAGGGTGGCAATCGGGGTGGTTTTATATCACCGGGCCGTGTGACCCTAAATGGGCAGCGGGCC
The DNA here is from genome assembly GCF_018294505.1 of Triticum aestivum. Lineage (NCBI taxonomy): Eukaryota > Viridiplantae > Streptophyta > Magnoliopsida > Poales > Poaceae > Triticum > Triticum aestivum. The sequence goes on along the minus strand of NC_057801.1, from coordinate 114,275,836 downwards.
CCGAATTTCGATCCGGTATCCCCACCCGGCTCACATCTTGGAAAGAGAAGGCATGTCATGGGGCAATCTGGAAGAGGTGACCGGACTCCAAACCTGCGTCCGAGACCTGGTGACCAAGAAGGTCAAGCTTGTCAACGAGGTCCAGGTCATGCTCTTCCGCCGGATCCTCCCGTGTCAACGACGAGACTTTAATTTGTGGGAGTTCGACCCAGCCCGGCACCAGACTCTATCCCGGCTCTTTGAAACGAAGCACGAGGACGCTTGGAAGGTGCTTTTAAAGAGTTCGAGGTCTCCCCTCCCGTCACCGAGGATCGCGGATTCTGCGCCAAACGTCAAGCCTTCGAAGTAAGCTTATATTTAGCCCCTTACGGGATGCCCAAATTTCATAGTGTGACTTTTATGTGGGACCTAAACTCCCGTTCCTTTGACAAGACTGGAAGAGGACATCCAGACGGTTCGACTATCCGGCCCCTTTGCCCGAAGGCCCAGTAGACGCACACTTAGCGAAGCTACTGGTTCCGGCACCTCACGTGGTGCTGGAGAAGAAGGCCAAGGAGAAGGCCACGGGGACCCGAAAGAGTTCCCGGCGCCCGGTGTCGTCGGATTTGCCCGACGGCCCCAACGCACCCTCCGCCTCCGAAGACGAGGAGGAGGAAGAAGAAGAAGATGCCTCCCCCCCCCCTCCAACGGGGGGAGGAAAGAAGAGAAAGGCCGCCCCAACTGGGGAAGCCGGAGGGTCCAAGAAGGGGACGACCCTTCTGACGGACTACGCCCCCGACGCCGAAGACGGTAGGGAGGACTGGTCATCTAGGGTCAAGCCCCTAGCAAAATCGTAAGTGTCCGGCTACCCGAATGACTTATTGCACTCCTTTGTTATTTGATAGCTTTTAACTCCGAAGCTAATCATGCACTCCGCCCAGAGCTCAGCTTGGCGATTCGTCGAGTGGATCTCTGAATTCGTCGGATGTGAATAGCGCTTCACTACCGACGGCCTCCTCCCCTCTCCCTACGGACAACGCTGAGGTGGAGTCCCGTAGGGGACAAAACCAGGAGGAGGCGGTCCCGGAAGCGCCACAAGGCGACCTTCCAGACTCCAAGCCCAAAGGGGGTAAAGCCCCGGAGGGATCTAAGTCCGGCCCCGGGCCGGACACTGCTCCGGAACTATCAGTGGTTCCAGAGTCCGACAGGCGGCGCCTTCATAAGAAGGGCAAGCCCGTGGTGCCGGCGACTTCCGTCCACCCGGAGGCACCGAACAATTTGCTGGAGGCGCTTAACAGCGCCTCCATCAACGAAGAACACCGCACTGTTATGAGTGCGGTGATTCAGAAGGTTCAGTCCACCAAGAGCGGGCTGACGGAAGCCTGCACAAGCCTGTTAACGGGCTTTGAGGTATGTGTTCAAAAACATATATAAAAAATGTTACCGCATAGACAGTAGCCCCTGATGCTCAGTTCGGTGTTCAGAAACAAAAGACGAACTGAGGATCTCAAAAGATACACACAGGAGTCTAACAGAAATATGTCAATATGGGAATGCAGGCTGCGCTGCTGACCTCTGCCGCACTGACTGCGAAGGTCAATGCCTTGAAGGAAAGCCTCGAGCGGTCCGAGAGCGAGCTCGGCCATGCCAGGAAGCAGCTCGAGGATAAAGAGGGTACATAGTACCTCCTGTAAATGTATATAGAAATACTTGGTTGCATAATAATAACAGGACCAACATTAATGCTGCAGGAGCCACGACCGAGGTGGCGACCCTGAAAGAGGCGGTCTCGAAGGCCGAAAAGAGTGCGGCCTTGGAGCGCACCGAGCGAGAGAAGCAGGAGGCGTGGGTGGCGGAGGTGCAGCAAGAGCTCCAGGCTCTCGTGGAAAAACATGAGAGTTTGGAGCGTAACTCGAAGACTCGAGAGTCCGAGCTTGCCTTGGCTCTTGAGAGTGCCAAGACCGCTAAGGTCGAAGCCCAGAAGGCCCTTTAGGAGATCGAGGCGATGAAGAAGATAGCGGCGGGTAAGGCATTCTTTATGCAAAGCAAATATATAAAAGTTAATTATCTGCTACTTACCCGAATCCGGAGCTCTCCAGGAGCGTTCGCCGATCTGCCTCGTAGTGTGCCTAATGCCGCCGCATACTACTGAGCCGAAGAGGGGAGCTCGACGGAAAAAGTGTTCTGGTCTCAGTATGCTTAGTCCGAACATCCGGTGCCCCTGAGCGACCAGCTGAAGCAGCTGGTCGAGCTCCACAAGGTGGCCGAACAGGCCATGAAGGGCCTCATAGCTCGGTTGTGGCCTGGAGAAGCCATGCCTGGGAGCTACTTCGGTCTGGTGCGGCGGCTGGTGGACGCGTGTCCGTGGATTGAGGTCGTCAAGCGCTCCGCTTGTATTGAAGGTGCCCGTCGGGCCCTTGCCCGTGCTAAGGTGCACTGGGGCAAGCTAGACGCAGAGAAGCTGTTGACGGACGCGCCACCGCCGGGCAAGGAGTATCGTACGCCCGAGATGTATTATAATGGCATTCTAAAGGGTGCCCGCCGCATAGCGGATGAGTGCTCCAAAGATGTAATTTTTGAGTAAACTTGCATTTGTTATCATGTACGCTGAAGCTTCGTTCATATGCGTTAAGCAACGCTTGTTAATTTAAAATATTACCTTCTGTGCGGCCGTTTATCAAATCTAAGAGATGCAAGTCGTCGGCTTCGACCCCTATGCCACGAGTGCTGGGGTGTTCGGGATAAACTTGAGCGCTCTTGTTCCCATTCTTGGATCCATCTAGGGAGGCGTTCAGCACAACGAACCAGGCCGTCGGACTTATAATGCTTTATCCCTCTCACTTAGCCATACAATTCTATAATTTTAAATTTCGGTGAAGCCCCTAGTATTCGGAAGACCGAGTTTGGGGCGCTATCCACGCCTAGGCCGGATAAGTCCGGTTCCTCGCTCGAAGCGGCATAAGTCTTTAAGGGCTCGAAGAAACCTCGCGAATAGCGACCGGTCTCTTGCACTATCATGACAGTGAGTTTTAGCTTTCTCTACTGAGGTGTTAACCCAGCTCAACTGGGGCACAATCGCAGTAGTTCTCCCAGCGCTACCTTAGCCAACAATGCGGAACGTAAGGTACCAAAACATGGGAGCCGGGCAAACCCAACTATTGACCAAAGACATGATTCGGAGCCGATGCATATAGTGCTATAAGTTCAGGGTGCCGCACTCATTAGAGTGTTCGGTCTTCTCACACCATGTTATGGGGTGTTGTAAGGCCCTGGTGTATTATCCGTACCAAAGTGTACGGTTGCAGAATTTCATGACTGAACATATTTGTATATAAAAATAGATAAGTACAATAATAGGTAGGAGCTATATATTGTTTATTAAAAAGGGGTTGCAGCGAAAGCAGAATGATACAAGAAGTGCGGTAAGCAAGAGATGGGAGTATTTGACATATTCCCCTCCAGGGGCAAGCTGCGGGATTGTAAGTAAAACAGATATTAAACTCGTTATAGAGACCACCTGGACTTTTGACGTGGCTTGCTTCCTCCCTGGCTGTTGCGTCGTTGGTTCAGCGAGTGTATTGCCGGACAGGCCTTCCGAATAGTTGGGTCCTGAAAGTGTGTGAAAAGGAAAACGGCGGTATAGGGAGCCCCCTAGTGCGGTTGAGCCGCATTCTGGGTGTGCCGTTGTTGTGCCCCTCCCCTTATGCCCATGGTATTTCTAAGGCATAGTTAGGTACGCGTGGTACCAGTATTGCCATTTGGCGGGGGCTGGGGTTGGGGCCGCACTGCTATGCTTGCTCGGAACGTGCCAGCCGGATTTGTTGTAGGTTACTTCGGGCTTGCTTGACGTTGTCCGGACGTTTGGCGCCTGGATTGGAGAACTGCCTTGAGAGGCTACTCTGTACTTCCGCCGCCAGGGCCGCCGTGTGCTCCTCCGTTCGGAGAGAGCGTTCGATGTTTCCATTTACCGTGATGACTCCGTGAGGTCCTGGCATCTTGAGCTTGAGATATGTGTAGTGCGGCACCGCATTGAATTTTGCAAATGCGGTTCGTCTGAGCAGGGCGTGATAGCCGCTGCGGAATGGGACTATGTCGAAGATTAACTCCACGCTCCGGAAGTTATCCAGTGATCCGAAGACCACCTCGAGTGTGACCGAGCCTATATAGCTGGCTTCTACCCCTGGTATGACACCTTTGAAGGTTGTCTTTGTGGGTTTAATCCTTGAAGGATCAATGCCCATTTTTCGCACTGTGTCCTGGTAAAGCAGGTTCAGGCTACTGCCGCCGTCTATTAGGACTCTGGTAAGGTGAAATCCGTCGATAATTGGGTCTAGGACCAGTGCGGCGAATCCGCCATGACGGATGCTGGTGGGATGGTCTTGTCGATCCAAGGTGATCGGGCAGGAGGACCATGGGTTGAACTTTGGGGCGACTGGCTCCAGCGCATAGACGTCCTTGAGAGCACGCTTCCGCTCCCTTTTGGGGATGTGGGTTGCGTATATCATATTCACCATCCGAACCTGCGGGGGAAATCCCTTCTTTCCTTTGTTGTTCGGAGGCCGGGGCCCCTCCTCGTCATCGCTATGTAGCCCCTTGTCTCTGGTCTCGGCACTTATCTTGCCTGCCTGCTTGAACACCCAACAATCCATGTTGGTGTGATTGGCTGGTTGTTCGGGGGTGCCGTGTATCTGGCACGAGCGATCGAGTATCCGGTCTAAGCTGGATGGGCCTAAGGGTTTCTTTTGAATGGCTTCTTCCGCTGACCCGGTTTAGAGCCTCTGAATCCGGCATTGACTGTCGTATCTTCAGTGTTGTCACCGTTAATGCGGCGCTTATGCTTGTTGTGACGTGACCTGCCATTGTTATCCTTGGTATCCGAATTACCGGGGCTCTTGGTTATGTTATTGCTACGAGCTAGCCAGCTGTCTTCTCCCGCGCAGAAGCAGGTCATGAGTGTCGTGAGGGCTGCCATAGACTTCGGCTTTTCCTGTCCTAGGTGTCGGGCAAGCCACTCGTCTCGGATGTTGTGCCTGAAGGCTGCAAGGGCCTCGGCGTCCGGATAATCGACTATTTGGTTTTTCTTGGTTAGGAACCGTGTCCAGAATTGTCTGGCTGATTCCTCTGGCTGCTCGATTATGTGGCTTAGGTCATCGGCGTCTGGTGGTCGCACATACGTGCCCTGGAAGTTGTCAAGGAATGCGGATTCTAGGTCCTCCCAACAACTAATTGACTCTGCTAGCAGGCTGTTAAGCCAATGTCGAGCTGGTCCTTTAAGCTTGAGCGGGAGGTATTTGATGGCGTGCAGATCATCACCACGGGCCATGTGGATATGAAGGAGATAATCCTCGATCCATACCGCAGGATCTGTTGTGCCATCGTATGATTCGATGTTTACGGGTTTGAAGCCCTCGAGGATTTGATGATCCATTACTTCGTCTGTGAAGCATAGTGGGTGTGCGGCGCCCCTGTACTGGGCTATATCACGACGCATCTCGGACGAGCTTGGTCTGTTGTATTCGGTCGGGCCATACTTATTATGTCCGGCGTGATGGCTAGCGTCACGTGAAGCGGGGCACCCATGTGATCCGTAGATCGACTTGTTTGCCTTGCCTTATTCTCCAAGATGTCTCGCAGGTCTGTTGCATCTCCCCGTACTCTGGTATGTTTTGAGCGGTGTAGGGGTGCGGCTTGGGTTGAGGGCCTGAAGGCCTCTCTATCGCGGCCACGGGGTGGCCGATCGGGCGCATCGTACGCTGGTGATGTAGGTTTAGTTGCTTCCTCCTCAAGTTGGGGTAGCAGCCTGCGCTTCGGGTAGATCTTGGATGGGCGTTCTAGTTTATACTCTTCGGCCGCTAGGACTTCGGTCCATCTGTCGGCTAGCAAGTCTTGGTTAGCTCTAAGCTGCTGCTGTTTCTTCTTGAGGCTGCTTGTCGTGTCTATGAGTCTGCGTTTGAAACGCTCTTGTTCGACGGGATCCTCTGGCACGACGAATTCGTCGTCGTCGAGGCTTGCCTCGTCTTCGGAGGGAGGCATGTAATTGTCGTCCTCATCCTCTTTGTCGGCCGCTCTCTCATGAGGGCTGGCTCCTTCGTCCTCCCGCACTGAATCCTGCTGGAGGGGGTTGTCTTTGGCACTATCCGGCGTATTGTTATGTCCGGTGCCGGAATCGCCGTTTTTGCTTTGGCGGGACTTAGAGCGGCGCCGCTGACTTTGGCGCTTGGGTTGCTTCTTGGAGGGGTCATCCTCCGTTTTCTCCTCGCCATCCCCCGCTTTAGGGGTGTCCACCATGTATATGTCATATGACGAGGTGGCTTTCCAGTTCCCTATAGGTGCTGGTTCTTGATCGTCTCCTTCATCGGCGTCCATGTCGTCGATGTCTTCGGAGTCAAAGTCGAGCATGTCGGTTAAATCGTCGACAGTGGCTACGAAGTGGGTGGTGGGTGGGCTGCGAATTTCTTCGTCGTTCGTATCCCAACCATGTTGGCCGTAGTCCGTCCAGGGCTCTCCTGACAAAGAGAGAGACTTTATCGAATTCAGGATATTGCCGAAAGGCGAGTGCTGAAAGACATCCGCGGCGGTGAACTCCATGACCGGAGCCCAATCGGGCTTAATCGGAAGAGGTGCGGGATTTACGGAGTCCGGATCAGAGTCCGACACTTTGGAGTCACGGGCCTTGTGAGGGACTAGGCTGGTATCTGGCTCTATTGCCGTAGAGGTTGCAGTTTCCGGGGCGGCGTCCAACCGTCCGTCCCTGACTGGCGTAGTGGGCTACGAGCTAATGGTCGGAGCGGACACCTGAGCGACGCTCTAGGCGTTGTCCGATGACAGAGCTAAATCATGCCCATCATGACAGTGCGGCACGCCCGGTCGTGGCTCGAATCCGTCGAAGATCAAGTCACCGCGGATGTCGGCCGTGTAGTTTAAGCTTCCAAACCTGACCTGATGGCCAGGGGCGTAGCTTTCGATCTGCTCCAGATGGCCGAGCGAGTCGGCCCGCAGTGCGAAGCCGCCGAATACGAAGATCTGTCTGGGGAGAAAAATCTCATCCCGGACCATATCGCGATTGTCGAGCGAAGAAGCCATCGGGCCTAAAGGAGACGACACAGAGGAACTCTCAATGAAAGCACCAATATCGGTGTCAAAACCAGCGGATCTCGGGTAGGGGGTCCCGAACTATGCGTCTAGGCGGATGGTAACAGGAGACAAGGGACACGATGTTTTTACCCAGGTTCGGGCCCTCTCGATGGAGGTAAAACCCTACTCCTGCTTGATTAATATTGATGATATGGGTAGTACAAGAGTAGATCTACCACGAGATCGGAGTGGCTAAACCCTAGAAGCTAGACTATGGTATGATTGTTGTTCGTCCTACGGACTAAAACTCTCCGGTTTATATAGACACCGGAGAGGGCTAGGGTTACACAGAGTCGGTTACAATGAGAGGAGATCTTCATATCGTATCGCCAAGTTTGCCTTCCACGCCAAGGAAAGTCCCATCCGGACACAGGACAGAGTCTTCAATCTTGTATCTTCATAGTCCGGGAGTCCGGCCAAAGGTCTTAGTACGGCCATCCGGACACCCCCTAATCCAGGACTCCCTCAGTCCTCTTCCCAAATATTGAGCGCGAAGGGATCCAACAATGGCCATTTTGAAGGGGGACAGCTAGTACAAGTTATCCTGACTAAAGTTGGTCTTCGACTGCCAAAGGCACTAGCGATGACGCCATCTTGGGCTCCACGGTGACCTTCGTCCTGCCGCTCTGCTGGTCTTGGTCTCGTTGCACCGATATGGTAACCTTTGCTCGATGCCTCGGTACTCCGCGCCTGTGCTTTCCCCCTTTGCACCAAAGAGGAAACAAGGACACTGTGCTAGCTGCCGCCCACCTGGCGCCCGCTTGGTCTCAATCATCATGGCTTGCGTGACGAGCACCTCGCGAGGTACTCCTTGCCTTGATCTCTCCGCCTCCTCATGAGCCTGATGAGGCCGCCCCTGAGGAAGCCTTGCGTCATCCTCCCCATGAGGCTTGGCCCCTCGCGAGGGTCTTGAGCTTGGGTTGATGTAGACGGGCCGTACTGGGCCACTGCTTGAGCCACGCCACAGGCCGCAGGCAGGCAAGTCTGGGGACCCCTGTTCCCAGAACACCGACAGTAGCCCCCGGGCCCATGGCGTTCTTGGACTTGGCTTAGCAGTGAAGCCAAAGGGCAAGTGCAGAGCGCCGCGGGCCCCAACAGCCTGCGGCCTTGGTCGCCACGTGGTGGTTGATTGGACGTGGGCGTCTCCACTTCCCCACGTTGCCTCGGCAACTGCCCGATTTGACGAGTCCCTCCTGCATGCAAAAAAGAGTCATGATTACCTGCGATCGTGGAGGCCGATGCTTGGCCTCCCTTGGACTATAAGTACGGAGAGGCGCGAACCCCCGTTGTCCATCTCTTCTTGCTCCGCTCGCTTCTTCTTCCTTGCTCTTTGATGACCCACAAGTGTAGGGGATCTATCATAGTCCTTTCGATAAGTAAGAGTGTCAAACCCAACGAGGAGCAGAAGGAAATGATAAGCGGTTTTCAGTAAGGTTTTCTCTGCAAGCACTGAAATAGTAGGTGATAGATAGTTTGTGATAGGAAAAATAGTAACGAGCAAAAAGTAAATAAAGTAAATAAAGTGCAGCAAGGTGGCCCAATACTTTATGTAGCAAAGTATAAGCCTAGACAAATTGTAATAATGAGGAAAGAGCTCCCGATGACACATTGGGAATTATCGTCAAGCTAGTTTTCATCATGTTCATATGATTCGCGTTCGGTACTTTGATAATTTGATATGTGGGTGGACCGGCACTTTGGTACTGCCCTAACTTGGACAAGCATCCACTTATGCTTCACCCCTATTGCAAGCATCCGCAACTACAAAAAGGAGTATTAAGGTAAACCTAACCACAACATTAAACATATGGGTCCATATCAACCCCTAACGAAGCAACGCATAAACTAGGGTTTAAGCTTCTGTCACTCTAGCAACCCATCATCTACTTATTACTTCCCTATGCCTTCCTCTAGGCCCAAATAATGGTGAAGTGTCATGTAGTCGACGTTCACATAACACCACTAGAGGAAAGACAACATACATCTCATCAAAATATCGAACGAATACCAAATTCACATGACTACTAATAGCAAGACTTCACCCATGTCCTCAGGAACAAACGTAACTACTCACAAAGCATATTCATGTTCATAATCAGAGGAGTAATAATATGCATAAAGGATCTGAACATATGATCTTCCACCAAGTAAACCAATTAGCATCAACTACAAGGAGTAATCAACACTACTAGCAACCCACAGGTACCAATTTGTGGTTTTGATACAAGATTGGATACAAGAGATGAACTAGGGTTTTGAGAGGAGATGGTGCTGGTGAAGATGTTGATGGAGATTGACCCCCTCCCGATGAGAGGATCGTTGGTGATGACGTTGGTGATGATTTCCCCCTCCCGGAGGGAAGTGTCCCCGGCAGAACAGCTCCGCCAGAGCCCTAGATTGATTCCGCCAAGGTTCCGCCTCGTGGCGGCGGAGTTTCGTCCCGTAAGCTTGCCCCAGATTTTTTCCAGGGTAAAAGTGATGATATAGCAGAAGATGGACGCCGGAGGCCCACCAGGGGGCCCAGGAGATAGGGGGCCGCCCTATAGGGGGGGCGCCCCCTGTCTCCTGGACAGGGTGTGGGCCCCCTGGCCTATTTCTTTCGCTCATAAATTCTTAATAAATCCAAAAGGTTGTTTCGTGGAGTTTCAGGACTTTTGGAGTTGTGCAGAATAGGTTTCCAACGTTTGCTCCTTTTCCAGCCAGAATTCCAGCTGCCGGCATTCCCCCTCTTCATGGTAAACCTTGTAAAATAAGAGAGAATAGCCATAAGTATTGAGATATAAGTGTAATGACAGCCCATAATGCAATAAATATTGATATAAAAGCATGATGCAAAATGGACGTATCAACTCCCCCAAGCTTAGACCTCGCTTGTCCTCAAGCGGAAACTGAAATCGAAAAATATGTCCACATGTTTAGAGATAGAGGTGTCGATAAAAATAAAATACGGACATGAGGGCATCATGATCATTCTAATAACAGCAACATATATAGATTTTGTCATATGATTTCCTATGCTCAAGTAATAAGCAATTCACAATGTCAAGTATGGTTCATAAACTTCATTGGGAACTAACAAACTATAATCTCAGTCATTGAAGCAATTGCAATTTATCGTAACATCAGAAAGAGTCAATAATAGAGCTTTTCAACAAGCTCACATACTCAACTATCTCGTAGTCTCCCATAATTGCTAACACTCACGCAATACTTGTGGTTATAGAGTTTCAGCCGGACACTGAGAAAGATAGGGGCTTATTGTGTTGCCTCCCAACGTATTCACCTTTAGGTGATGTCAACAATAATAGCCTATGCCAACTTACATCCAATTGGATATATGTATCATGATCTTTCAAACACGAGGAGCTTGCCAAAGGATAAAATGAAAAAGGGAAAGGTGAGGATCACCTTGACTCAAGCATAAAGTAAAAACATAAAGTAAAAGATAGGCCCTTCGCAGAGGGAAGCAGAGGTTGTCATGCGCGTTTAGGGTTGATGCACGAAATCTTAATGCAAAAGAACGTCACTTTATATTGCCCCTTGTATGTGGACCTTTATTATGCAATCCGTCGCTTTTATTACTTCCACAACAAGTTCGTACAAAGCTTATTTTCTCTGCACTAATAAGTCATACATATTTAGAGAGCAATTTTTATTGCTTGCACCGATGACAACTTACTTGAAGGATCTTACTCAATCCATAGGTAGGTATGGTGGACTCTCATGGCAAAACTGGGTTTGAGGATATTTGGAAGCACAAGTAGTATCTCTACTTGGTGCAAGGAATTTGGCTAGCAAGAGGGGGAAAGGCAAGCTCAACATGTTTGGAAGGTCAATGACAATATACTTTAACTGAGATGTCGGAAAACATAAACCATTACGTTGTCTTCCTTGTCCAACATCAACTCTTTTAGCATGTCATACTTAATGAGTGCTTCACAATCATAAAAGATGTCCAAGATAATATATCTATATGTGAACCCCTCTTTCCTTATCACTTCCTATTAATTGCAACGATGACCAAGGCTATGTTCATCAACTCTCAACAATTTTTATGCCTCATACTTTCTATGTGTGAAGTTATCACTATCCATAAGATCAATATGAACTCTTTTGTTCTTTCTACTTTCTCAAGATCATAGCAACATAGCAAAGCCCTTGACTCAACACTAATCTTTATTATAGATAGCACACGGACTCGCTTACATAAAGAGATCACAATGCAAAACTCAAAACTACTTGATATCAAAACTTCATTCTACTAGATCAAGATACTACTAAAAGGATCAAACTAAATAAAGCGGTAAAGATAGGAGTGTGATGGTGATACGATACTGGGGCACCTCCCCCAAGCTTGGTGATTGCCAAGGGGAGTGCCCATACCCATGTAATTATTTCTTCGGAGGTGGTGAAGTGGGAATTGTTGATGATGTAGGCTTGTCGTCCATCTTCCAAGGCATAGGCTCTCCATCATAAAAGGATGATCGAGTCTCCAGGATCCTTAAATCTGCAGCCAAACTCATTCGCTTGAATCTATATTCATACTCACAGTTCTGGTTTTGCAGGTCATAGATCTGGGCTTGGAGGTGCTCGATTTTCTCTTGAAGCTTGAAGATGGTATCCCCAATGACTTTGGCATCCAGCTTGTGGTTGTTGGTGAACTCCGTGATCATCATCTGGTTGGCATTGAGTCCACGTTCCACCATCCCTTGACACTTGAAAACTTCTTGCTCCATGGCTTCGAGCTTTGTCTCCATGCTCCCGGTACGCCTTGGTCCCTCCACATCGCGGATGTGCAGCACCCCCTCATGCATCTCAATGGTTTGAGGGTGATGCAGCGCCTCCGCGAGATAGGGGTTAATAACCCTCTCGAAAAACTTGTCCTTGGAAGCGCTTGGAGATGACATGTGGCTCTAGATCTGAAACAAAAACAGCTCAAAATGAAAACAGAAGATATTTGTGTGATATGGTGGTCAAAACCTTCAGGAGTATATATAATGAATTTTTACCGACCAAAATACGTAACATGTAAGAAAACGGAGTTCCGGGAGGCACACGAGGTGCCCACGAGACAAGGGGCGTGCCCTACACGGGGGGGGGGGGCTCCTCTCTCGTGGGAGCCTCGTGTCCCTTTTGGACTACTTCTTTCTTCCTAAAATTCTTACATAATCCAAAACTGATAAAAATTGTCATTAGAGTTGTTTTGGAGTCGTTATACTTACTGTACCACGTACCTATGCCTTTTCGGAGTCTGGAACGTTCTGGAAAGTGTCTCTTATATATTCCTCTGGGGTTATGGTTTCAATAATATTAGTTTCAACATTGATAGGATTACCTGAAATATAATTCTTGATTCTTTGACCATTAACCACCCTCGGATTTGTGCCTTCAAAGTTGTTAATTTTTATAGCACCGGAACGATAGACTTCCTCGATAACGTAGGGACCTTCCAATTTTGAGAGAAGTTTTCCTGCAAAAAATCTTAAACGAGAGTTGAATAATAACACATAATCTCCTACGTTAAACTCACGCTTTTGTATCCTCTTATCATGCCAGCGTTTGACTTTTTCTTTGAAAAGCTTGGCATTCTCATATGCTTGGGTTCTCCATTCATCAAGTGAGCTAATATCAAACAACCTCTTCTCACCGGCAAGTTTGAAGTCATAATTGAGCTCTTTAATAGCCCAATATGCTTTATGTTCAAGTTCAAGAGGTAAATGACATGCTTTTCCATAAACCATCTTATATGGAGACATACCCATAGGATTTTTGTATGCAGTTCTATAGGCCCATAATGCATCATCAAGTTTTTTGGACCAATTCTTTCTAGATCTATTCACAGTCTTTTGCAAAATTAATTTGAGCTCTCTATTGCTCAACTCTACTTGACCACTAGACTGCGGGTGATAAGGAGATGCGATTCTATGATTGACATCATACTTAGCAAGCATCTTACGGAAAGCACCATGAATAAAGTGTGAACCACCATCAGTCATAAGATATCTAGGGGACTCCAAACCTCGGAAAAATAACTTCTTTAAGCATTTTAATAGAAGTGTTATGATCAGCACTACTAGTTGGAATAGCTTCTACCCACTTAGTAACGTAATCAACAGCAACTAAAATATGTGTATAACCATTGGAGGCAGGAAAAGGTCCCATATAATCAAAGCCCCAAACATCAAACGGTTCAATAACAAGAGAATAATTCATAGGCATTTCTTGACGTCTACTAATGTTACCTATTCTTTGACATTCATCACAAGATAAGACAAACTTACGAGCATCTTTGAAGAGAGTAGACCAATAAAAACCAGATTGTAGTACCTTGTGTGCAGTTCTATCTCCCGCGTGGTGTCCTCCATAAGATTCAGAGTGACACTTGCGTAGGATTTGTTCTTGTTCATTCTCAGGCACAAAACGTCTAATAATACCATCTACTCCTTTATAAAGGTGTGGATCATCCCAGAAGTAATGTCTTAAATCATAAAAGAACTTTTTCTTTTGCTGGTATGTGAAACTAGGCGGTATATATTTAGCAACAATGTAATTAGCATAATCAGCATACCAAGGAGTAGTACGAGAAGCATTGACAACCGCTAATTGTTCATCAGGAAAACTATCATTAATAGGCAGTGGGTCATCAAGAACATTCTCTAACCTAGACAAGTTGTTTGCAATGGGGTTCTCAGCTCCCTTTCTATCAATAATATGCAAGTCAAATTCTTGGAGCAAGAGAACCCATCTAATGAGTCTAGGCTTAGCATCTTTCTTTTCCATGAGATATTTAATAGCAGCATGATCAGTGTGAATAGTAACTTTGGAATCAACAATATAAGGTCTAAACTTATCACATGCAAACACAACTGCTAAGAACTCTTTTTCAGTAGTAGCATAATTTCTCTGGGCAGTATCAAGAGTCTTACTAGCATACTGGATAACATTTAATTTCTTATCGACTCTTTGCCCTAAAACAGCACCTACAGCATAGTCACTAGCATCGCACATAATTTCAAAAGGTAAATTCAAATCAGGTGGCTGAACAATAGCTGCAGTGATCAAAGCTTTCTTAAGTGTTTCAAATGCTTCTACACAATCATCATCAAAGACAAAAGGAATATCTTTTTGCAATAAATTAGTCAGAGGCCTAGAGATTTTAGAAAAGTCCTTAATGAACCTCCTATAAAAGCCGGCATGACCAAGAAACTTCTTATACCTTTTATGTCCTTGGGGCATGGCATTTTTTCAATAGCATCAACTTTGGCTTTATCAACTTCAATACCTCTCTCGGAGATCTTGTGCCCCAAGACAATGCCTTCATTAACCATAAAGTGACACTTTTCCCAATTCAGGACGAGACTAGTGTCTTCGCATCTCTGCAAAACTCGATCAAGGTTGCTCAAACAATCATCAAAAGAGGATCCATAGACGGAGAAGTCATCCATGAATACCTCACAAATCTTTTCACAAAAATCAGAAAATATAGCCATCATGCATCTTTGAAAGGTAGCAGGTGCATTACATAAACCAAAAGGCATACGTCTATAAGCAAAAGTACCAAAAGGGCAAGTAAAAGTAGTTTTAGATTGATCCTGCGCGGACACAGGTATTTGAGAGAAGCCAGAATAACCATCTAGAAAGCAAAAATGTGTGTGTTTGGATAGCCTTTCTAGCATTTGATCAATAAAAGGTAAAGGGTAATGATCTTTCTTAGTAGCTTTATTTAACTTACGAAAATCAATTACCATCCTATAGCCTGTAATAATTCTTTGCGGGATCAATTCATCTTTATCATTAGGAACAACGGTAATACCTCCCTTTTTAGGGACACAATGGACAGGGCTTACCCATTCACTATCAGCAACGGGATAAATAATACCTGCCTCAAGGAGTTTTAGAATCTCCTTTCTTACCACTTCCTTCATTTTGGGGTTTAATCGTCTTTGAGGATCTCTAACTGGTTTGGCATCTTTCTCCACTGAAATTTTGTGTTGACATAATGTGGGACTAATGCCCTTAAGATCATCCAGAGTATATCCAATAGCAGCTCGGTGCTTCTTCAGAGTTTTCAATAATCTTTCTTCTTCTTTCTCTGAAAGGTTAGCACTAATAATAACAGGATATATTTCTTTTTCATCAAGATAAGCATACTTGAGATTATCAGGTAAGGGTTTGAGTTCGAACACGGGATCACCCTTGGGTGGAGGGGGATCCCCAAGAATTTCAACGGGAAGGTTATGTTTTAGCATAGGTTCTTGTTTAAGGAACACTTCGTCTATTTCTTCCCTTTCCTTCATAAACATATCATTTTCATGGTCTAACAAATATTGTTCTAACGGATCAGTTGGGGGAACAGCAATGGAAGCAAGACCAATAATTTCATCCTTACTAGGTGGTTCCCTTTCACGAGGTTGTCTACTAAACTTAGCAAAATTAAACTCATGAGACATACCATCTATGCCAACAGTGACAATATTCTTTTCACAATTAATCTTAGCACTAGCAGTATTCAAGAAAGGTCTACCAAAAATAATGGGACAAAAATTATCTTGTGGGGAAGCAAGAACAAGGAAATCAGCAGGGTATTTAATCTTTCCACACAAGACTTCAACATCTCTAACAATCCCAATAGGTTTGATGGTGTCCCTATTAGCAAGCTTAATAGTAACATCAATGTCTTCTAATTCAACAGGTGCAATATCGTGCATAATTTCTTTATAAAGATCATAAGGTATCGCATTAGCACTAGCACCCATATCACATAAGCCATGATAACAATGATCTCCTATTTTAACAGAAATAACAGGCGTGCCTACAACAGGTCTACGGGTCTTAGTATCGGGTCTAGCAATATTAGCAGTTTCACCCACGAAAGAGATAACATGCCCATCTAAGTCTTCATCCAAGAGATCTTTAATCATAGCAATACCAGGTTCAACATTAATTTGCTCAGGAGGTGTATAAGTCCTAGTATTACTCTTACGAACAACAGTCGAAGCTTTAACATGATCTTTTATCCTAACAGGAAAAGGAGGTTTTTTGATATAAGCAGTAGGAATAATAGGATCACTATATGTAATAGTCTTTTCTTCGACTGTAATAGGTACAACTACTTTCACTTCAACAGGAGGATTATATTTAAACCACTTCTCTTTAGGGAGATCAAGGTGAGTAGCAAAAGTTTCACAAAAAGTAGCCACTATCTCAGAGTCAAGTCCATACTTAGAGCTAAATCTACGGAAAGCATCGGTATCCATAAAAGATTTAACACAATCGAACTTAGGTGTCATACCTGAATCCTTACCATCGTCGGAACACCAATATTCATAGTTGCGTTTAATTCTTTCCAATAAGTCCCATTTGAAATCAATAGTCTTCAGCATATAGGAACCAGCACAGGAAGTATCGAGCAGGTTGCGATTATCAAGAGAAAGCCGAGCATAAAAATTCTGAATAATTATTTCCTGAGAGAGCTCATGATTGGGGCATGAATATAACATTGACTTAAGCCTCCCCCAAGCTTGAGCGATGCTTTCTCCTTCGCGAGGCCAGAAATTATATGTGTAATTACGATCACGATGAATAAGATGTGTATGATAGAACTTCTGGTGAAATTCCAACTTCAGTCGCTTATAATTCTAAAATCTCGTATCATCACATAGCCTACACCATGTCATTGCATCTCCCTTCAAAGATAAAGGGAAGACCTTCCTTCTGACAACATCATCGGGGATACCTGCAAGCTTAAATAATCCACAAACTTCATCCACAAAGATAAGGTGTAAATCGGGATGCAATGTTCCGTCTCCTGCAAAAGGATTAGCTAGCAGTTTTTCTATCATACCCGAAGGAATCTCAAAGTGAATATTTTCATCAGGTTCAGTAGGTTGAGGAGCATCTCTTTGCTCTTCTGGTTGGGGTGAAGATACCCCAAACAAGCCCCTCAAAGGATTAGTTTCCATAGTGACAAGTAACAGAAAATTTCAGCACACTATATAAATGTTTCCTTACCAAGTTCCACTCACCAAAAGCGCTACACTCCCCGGAAACGGCACCAGAAAAGAGTCTTGATGAACCACAAGTGTAGGGGATCTATCATAGTCCTTTCAATAAGTAAGAGTGTCGAACCCAACGAGGAGCAGAAGGAAATGATAAGCGGTTTTCAGTAAGGTTTTCTCTGCAAGCACTGAAATAGTAGGTGATAGATAGTTTCTGATAGGACAAATAGTAACGAGAAAAAAGTAAATAAAGTGCAGCAAGGTGGACAATCCTTTATGTAGCAAAGGATAAGCCTGGGAAAATTCTAACAAAGAGGAAAGAGCTCCCGAGGACACATTGGGAATTATCGTCAAGCTAGTTTTCATCACATTCATATGATTCGCGTTCGGTACTTTGATAATTTGATATGTGGGTGGACCGGCACTTGGGTACTGCCCTAACTTGGACAAGCATCCCACTTATGATTAACCCCTATTGCAAGCATCCGCAACTACAAAAAGGAGGATTAAGGTAAACCTAACCAACTCATTAGACATATGGGTCCATATCAACCCCTAATGAAGCAACGCATAAACTAGGGTTTAAGCTTCTGTCACTCTAGCAACCCATCATCTACTTATTACTTCCCTATGCCTTCCTCTAGGCCCAAATAATGGTGAAGTGCCATGTAGTCGACGTTCACATGACACCACTAGAGGAAAGACAACATACATCTCATCAAGATATCGAACGAATACCAAATTCACATGACTACTAATAGCAAGACTTCACCCATGTCCTCAGGAACAAACGTAACTACTCACAAAGCATATTCATGTTCATAATCAGAGGAGTAATAATATGCATAAAGGATCTGAACATATGATCTTCCACCAAGTAAACCAATTAGCATCAACTACAAGGAGTAATCAACACTACTAGCAACCCACAGGTACCAATTTGTGGTTTTGATACAAGATTGGATACAAGAGATGAACTAGGGTTTTGAGAGGAGATGGTGCTAGTGAAGATGTTGATGGAGATTGACCCCCTCCCGATGAGAGGATCGTTGGTGATGACGTTGGTGATGATTTACCCCTCCCGGAGGGAAGTGTCCCCGGCAGAATAGCTCCACCAGAGCCCTAGATTGATTCCGCCAAGGTTCCGCCTCGTGGCGGCAGAGTTTCGTCCCGTAAGCTTGCCCCCAAATTTTTCCAGGGTAAAAGTGTTGATATAGCAGAAGATGGACGCCGGAGGCCCACCAAGGGGCCCATGAGATAGGGGGGCACCCAATAGGGGGGGCGCGCCCCCTGTCTCCTGGACAGGGTGTGGGCCCCTGGTCTATTTCTTTCGCTCATAAATTCTTAATAAATCCAAAAAGTTGTTTCGTGGAGTTTCAGGACTTTTGGAGTTGTGCAGAATAGGTTTCCAACGTTTGCTCCTTTTCCAGCCAGAATTCCAGCTGTCGGCATCCCCCCTCTTCATGGTAAACCTTGTAAAATAAGAGAGAATAGCCATAAATATTGATATAAGAGCATGATGCAAAATGGACATATCAGTCTTCCTCCATCTTGCCTCCAATGGCGCCAATCCGCCGGTTCTCAGCTGAATAGAAAGGAAAGGCCCTCGGGAGGGGCCCAACCCGCTCCCGGCGAAGAAACGGCCGGTCCCGGCCACCGCGATGAGGTTGCGAGGCCAGAGATGTCGAGGCCTTGGTACGAGCGGCCACCTCCTGGGTTTCCGCTACCCCTGTACGCTCAGGCTGAGGGCCCTGGAGAAGGAGACGCCGAGGGACGCCGTCCACGCCATCGGCAACGCCGACGAGCCATGGCGGTGCGTGCCGTTGCTCCTAGAGTCCATGCCGCGGACTCCTCTCGCGAGCTCATACTTCATGCCGCGATGCATCCGGACACCTGGATCCGCTTTCCTCCCTTCTTCGCCTTCGAGATGCCGCCGAGGGGGGCTCTCAAGCTTTGGCTGCAGCACGCCGACTGCGGTACCGCGGCGACCGGAGTGGAGGTTGAAGTTGTCACCCCGGGCAAGGTCTACATGACCCGGGGCTGGGGCGAGATCACCCGGGTCTGCCGAATAGGGGGTGCCCTCGTGATTCATTTCGAATACGATGGCGCCTCCTTGATGCTCTTCAAGGTCTTCGATGCAGAAGGCCGCTGGCTGGAGTGCTGCCCCAGAGGAGGCAGGCAGGACGTCGATGTGGCAAGGGCTAGGCCTGCCACCCGCTTCCCCAACGGCTCCTCCGGCAGTAGTGGCAACGCTTGGGAGTCCATCGACTCTCCCGAGCTCTACGCAACACCGGAGACGAGTGATGAAAGCTTCGTGCCCCCGAGCTCACATCGTGCTCGGAGCAAGGCGGCTGCATCAGGCCGCCGGTGCGGCTGATCTGGATGGGGTTGGCACCGACCCCTCGTGGCCCATTGGTGATGATGGCGTCGGCCATGAGGGCGCGTGTAGTTAGGGCTCCTTAGGATTCGCACCTTTTGTTCCCTGCGAGGAATTGAGAAAGTACCCCATGGGGGCATGTAAAGTGTCTGCAATGTCTTTTGTGGGTACTATCCTTATTGTGAAGTGGTGCAAATGCTTGTCCTGTTCCGGCTTGGCTCGCCCTTTCTAACCTCATGATGACTTGGCGCTCTACGCTGACAGGTCCCGATCCCCAGGCAGGCTTCAGCCGTCGCTGGTATGCCAGGTCGCGATGTCGTGGACAAGGCCACGAGGTGAGTGGCCCGAGGTCTAGTAAGAGCCCCTGAGGCGCGATGCTCAGGAGGTCCCCTTTAGCGCTCAAGCAGCCGCCGAAGGGCGAGAAAGGAAGGCAGTGTCGCTATCACAGGGCCACATTAAGTGGGGATTTCGTGTCGCGTCAATTAGCTATTCCAGGGGCACGACTTATCTCGAAATAAAGGGGTAGATCCTTCGCGAGGCGCCGGACTTGCATGGCCGCAGCTGGGATGTAGCTGGGCTAGGCCTTCGTGAGCTTCCCCTCACTTCCACGTACTCTCCTTCGTGCTCTACGTCCTCAGGTCCCGGCCCTCGAGCAAGCTCAGCCACCACTGGTATGCTAGGTCACGATGTCGTGGACAAGGCCAGAGGGTGAGGGCTAGAGAGCCAGTAAGAGCTTCTAAGTCGCGATGCTCAGGAGCCCCCCTTTCAACATGCAAGGGGACCGCACGGGTAAGAGAGAGAGAAAGCTCATGATGCCTCCCGTTTTAGGCCTCAGGTAGTCCCTATAAACCAACACGAGAAAAGCAAGGGTTGCCATTACGATTGCCGGCCGGCCATTGGTTGCTCTGAGAGAGTGGTGAGGGCACTGAGGGCCTGGTGTGGTGACGCTTGCGGGGATGTCGCGGGCCAGAGCTCGACCACTCAGATTTGTCGACGTTGCAGGGACAGGCCCATGCACAAGCGTCGTGCCAGCACGAGCGGCTCCAGAGGTAGGTGTCAATCGAGTAGGCGATTATTACAGGCAGGTTAAGCATGAAAGGCAAATCAGCTTAGATAGATGCAGGAAGGATACATGCCACTAGGTCAGGCCGGAGTGGCTTAGGGATGATGCAGCCCGAGGGGCGCCCCCAGCAAGGTAAACTAAAGACATAAGCAAAAGGGATACATGCCGCAGGGACAAACCCACGCGACCCAGGAATAATGCAGCCCTGCGGGCGCTCCCAGCTGAAATGAACTTGAAAGATGTCACCTAATACCATTGTAGAGCGGGTGTTGGAGTAGCTAACGATGCGCGGTGAAGGGGCCGATCCTCACGAGCCATGGGAGCCCTGCGCATCGGGAGGCTCTAGGGGTCTGGGCGGTTCCTTGAGGACCATCTCCATCTCCGCCAGGACCGCATGGTGTCTGGCCTCCTGAGCTACCAGAATGCTCCGCAGAAGACGCTGGTGAGCGGCAGCCGTGTTTGGTAGGCTGAAGGGCATGTGAACGTAGCTGCGTGGCAGATCCTCACAGTGTCCCACGTGCGAAGGCCAGAAGCGCTCCTGAGATGCGACTCGGCTAAGCCCTCGGCAGTCGATGCAGATGCGCAGCCCGCCATCCTCACCTAGACTGGGAGCTACGCCAGGTAGGCAGCGATCGCCGGGTATGACTCTCGATTCTTGAAGGTCCTGAGTGGCCTTGGTGATGAACTCCTGAGGGTTGGGCCCTCCTTGCCCCATGCCTTCCTGAGGGAAACATGCCGCAAAGCACGCCTCCAAGTGGTGCCCGAGCACCTCCCTCGTGATCTTGGCAAAGTCTGAGGCCCTCCGGGAGAGAGCCCCCGAGCCTTGCCCGAGGAGGGCGTCGGGCGTGCCTTCCTATGCGACGGTGGGAGGCGCCCCTTGCACGGGCGCAGATCCTGAAGCGGCGCCTCCGGAGATCCCAACCTCCTGAGGCCTTGAGCTGGGTGATGTCTTCTTCTTCTTGGGAACTGCCTCGGGAGGGTTCCCACTCTTGTTGTCTCGGTCCTCGACTGATGCAGCTTGGAAGGCACGCTCAAGAGAGCACACCGCATCCTTCTCTTCGCAGGGGACTATGATGATTCCGCCGCTTCCCGGCATCTTGAGGACCTTGTAACCATGGTGAGTTACCGCCATGAACTTGGCCAGGGCTGGATACCCGAGGATGGCATTGTATGGTAGGCGAATGTGGGCAACGTCGAAGTCGTTGAGCATGGTACGGTAGTTCTTGCGTTGCCCGAAAGTGACAGGGAGGCGAACTTGCCCTATCGGAGTGGTGGAGCCGTCAGTGACTCCTGCGAATGGCTTGGTTGGCTGAAGTTGATCATAAGACACTTGGAGGTTGTTGAACATCTCGACGGACAGAATGTTGAGTCCTGCGCCGCCATCGATGAGGGTCCTGGTAACTTGCACATTGCTGATGACTGGGGAACAAAGCATTGGGAGGATGCCAGTTGTAGCCGCACACTTGAGCTGATCCGCTGAGCTAAACGTGATGGCGCACGTGGAGCACCTGAGAGGGTGCGTGGCCTCAAGCTTGGGGAGGACTGCGTTCACCTCACAAGCAAACTTCTTGAAGATGCGCTAAGAGGCTGGGGCCTGGGCGCCTCCCAAGATGCAAGCGATAGCACGTGGCTCCTGGAAGCCCCCAGCCCCCTCGTCCTGGTAGTGGTCGTCATTACTTCTTGGCGGTGGTGGCAGAGGAGGAAGGCATGCGTTGCCCTGCGGGCGATCCTCGCGAGGCTGATCCCTCCAAGCCCCCTCGCGAAGCTGGTCCTGCCAGCGATTCTCGCGAGGTCGGTCACGCCACTCCTGGCGAGGGCCTCGGTCGTCCCATCATCCTCCACCTCTTCCTCCTCCTCAGCCATAGCCCCGGTCGTTGCACTCAAGGCGGCGACCGATGCGTCCTTCTCGAACGGCTCTGAGATCCTGGCATTCGTTGGTTTTGTCGGTGTAGAGGTTGTGGTAGGCACAGAATCGGTTGCCCTTGAACGACTCCGGCTGGTCCCTGCCGCACTTTGTGTCTGGTTCTGTTGCGAGCACAGCTGCTCCTTTGTGCTTCACGTCCTTGGCCTTGGCTTTCTTCTCTTTTGGGTCAGCGGCTGGGAGCTCGAGGAGGGAGAGACGCCCCTCCTCACCTCTTGCGCACTTGGTCGCCAGGTTGAATATCTCCAGAGATGTGCACAGATCCTCGTGGATAGAGAGCTCCTCCTTCATCTTGATGCCGCAGACGCTGTCAGAGAACGCTGAGATGATGACCTCCTCAGTCACCTTGGGAATCTTGAGGCGAGCGCTGTTGAAATGCAGGATGTACTTCTGCAAGGTCTCTCCTGGTTGCTGCTTGATGCGGCACAGTTCACTCACAACCGGAGGACGGTCGCGAGTGCCCTGAAAGTTGGCGATGAAGCGGCTGCGCATCTCGTCCCAAGAGGAGATCGAGCCGGGGGCAGGTTCAGGAGCCAAGTGCGGGCACCATCCGTGAGCGCCATGGGAAACCAATTTGCCATGACCTTTTCGTTTCCGTTGGCCGCCTCGATGCCCAGCTCATAGAGCTGCAGGAACTCCGCGAGGTCGGCAGTGCCATCGTAGCGAGGAGGCAGATCCGGCTTGAACTTCCCCAGCCATGCGACACTGCGTAGCTCTGTGGTGAAGGCGCGGCAGCCTGCAGTGGCCATCGGAGCCCTTTGCAGCCGCGGGGCCTGCTCTTGGAGATTCCTGCACGCCGCCGCCAGGGGTAGCACGGGGTCTTGATATGCTGGCGCAGGGATGCGGTCTTGACGCGCTGGAGCGGGGAGCACGCGAGCGCCTTCCTGGGGCCGAGGGATTTCTTGGCAGCTCCTTTCTTGTCGCGCGGGTGCTGGACACGATGGGTCTCATCCAGGGGCCGCGCGCCTTGGAGCCAGGGCACCTTCTTGGGGAGGAGGTGGCGGAGGCACCTCCTGAGCTGCATCGCCCACGCAGGATGGAGGGCGAGGCAGCGAGAGGGACGGCGTAGGAGAGCCCCCTGCGGCACTGACGAGCACGGTGATGCGAGCGAGCCACTCCTCGTAGAGGTCGCCGACGGGGCAGTAGTGCAGGAGCTCACGCGCCAGAAGCAACGCGGCCTACACGTCTATGGGAGCGCGACGAGCGTGAGACGACGAACCAGCTGGAGTTAGCGACGGGATGGCGGTGCGGCCTTCCCGCCGCACCAAGGGATGCAGCTACGATGCTTGCTGCTTGTTCCCCGCCGGGCCGGTGGCGGCGTTGGCGGCAGGCGACGGAGAATGACGAGGAGGCCCACCGGCAGGAGCCGTCTGGGCGATGCGGGCGGCGAGAGAAGCCCGACGCTCGGCGCGAGCTCGGTGAGCATCCGCCATGGATGCGACGAAGCGATGGAATGCGGAACCATGGAAAGAAGATTCCGGCGCACCCCTACTTGGCGTGCCAAATGTCGGATATCAGGTTCCAGCAAAACCCTTAAGGTTCGAACTCTGGGGTGCGCACGAAGATCTTCTCCCTACCGAACCACGCCCCAAAACCTCGCCGCAAATCTAAGCTACACGATGAACAACACAAGGGACACGAGGTTTATAGTGGTTCGGGCCACCGTTGTGGTGTAATACCCTAATCCAGTGTGTGGTGTGGTGGATTGCCTCTGGGGCTGATGATGAGCAGTACAGAGGAAAAACAGCCTCGCGAGGGGTGTTCTTGAGCTGGTGCGGTGTTCTACTTGGAATGGATCCGGTCAGCTCTCGATGAGATGATCTCTACTGTGGTGGCTATCTCTATTTATAGGGGCCCTGGTCCTCTTCCCAAATATTGAGCGGGAAGGAAGCCAATAACGGCCATTTTGAAGGGGGGTAGCTAGTACAATTTATCCTGACTAAAGTTGGTCTTCGACTGCCAAAGGCACTGGCGATGACGCCATCTTGGGCTCCACGGTGACCTCCATCCTGCCGCTCTGCTGGTCTTGGTCTCGTTGCACTGATATGGTAACCTTTGCTCGATGCCTCGGTACTCTGCACCTGTGCTTGCCCCCTTTGCAAAGTCCTATCATTTTTCCTTTTCTTTTTCTTAGAAGGAGTGGGTGCATCAACATTAGTTCTCTGAGAATATTGCTCAACTCTCTTAGGATGGCCTTCAGGATACAAAGGTTCCTGAGTCATTCTACCACCTCTAGTCATAACTCTAACAATATTATCATTTTCTTATTGTTTAATTAATTGAGCAAATCATCTTGTGCTTTAAGTACTTGTTCTACTTAAGTGGTAACCATAGATGCATGTTTACTAATAAGCTTAAGGTCACCTTTAACTCTAGACATATAATCACTCAAGTGTTCAACCATATAAGCATTACGTTTCTGTTGTCTACCAACATAAGCATTGAAGTTTTCTTGTTTAACAATAAAATTATCGAACTCATCCAAGCATTGGCTAGCAGACTTATAACAAGGGATATCACCTTCATCAAATATATAGAGAGAATTTACCTTTACTACCTGTGTCGGGTTATCAAGACTATGTATTTGTTCAATGGGTGGTAAATTCTTAACATCTTCAGCTTTAATACCTTTTTACTTCATAGATTTCTTTGCCTCTTGCATATGTTTAGGACTGAGAAATAGAATACCCCTTTTCTTCAGAGTTGGCTTAGGAGTTGGTTCAGGAAGCGTCCAATCATTATCATTACTCAATATATTATTCAATAGCAACTCAGCTTGCTCAACAGTTCTTTCCCTGAAAACACAACCATCACAACTATCCAGGTGGTCTCTGGAAGCATTGGTTAGTCCATTATAAAAGATATCAAGTATTTCATTTTTCTTGAGAGGGTGATCACGCAAAGCATTAAGTAATTGGAGAAGCCTCCCCCAAGCTTGCGGGAGACTCTCTTCTTCAATTTGCACAAAATTATATATTTCCCTTAAGGCAGCTTGTTTCTTATGAGTGGGGAAATATTTAGCAGAGAAGTAATAAATCATATCCTAGGGAATACGCACACAACCAGGAGCAATAGATTTAAACCATATTTTAGCATCACCCTTTAATGAGAAAGGAATAACTTAAGGATATAGTAATAGCGAATTTTTTTTCCTCATGAGTAAATAGGGTGGCTATATCATTCAATTTAGTAAGATGTGCCACAACAGTTTCAGATTCATAGCCATAGAAAGGATCAGATTGAACCAAAGTAATTAACTCGGGATCAATAGGGAAATCATAATCCTTATCAGAAATACAGATAGGTGAAGTAGCGAAAGGAGGGTCATATTTCATTCTAGCATTTAGAGACTTTTCTTTCAGCTTAGCTAATAGTTTCTTAAGATCATATCTATCTTTGCAAGCAAAAAGGTCTCTAGCAGTTTCTTCATCCATAACATAACCCTCAGGCACATCAGGCAATTCATATTTAGGGGGAGAATCTTCATCATCACTTTCATCAATATTATCAGTTTCAATAATTTCATTCTCTCTAACCCTAGCAAGTTGTTCATCAAGAAATTCACCTAATCTCACAGTATTATCAAGCATAGAAGTAGTTTCATCATAAACATCATGCATAGCAGAAGTTGCATCATGAATAACATGCGACATATCAGAATCAATAGCAGGTGCAGGTGTCACAAGTTTACTCAAAACATAAGGTGAATCAAGTACAGAGCTAGATGGCAGTTCCTTACCTCCACTCGTAGTTGAGGGGAAAATCTTTGTTCTTTCATCTTTCAAGTTCCTCATAGTGACCAGCAGATATAAATCCCAAGTGACTCAAATAATAGAGCTATGATCCCCAGAAACGGTGCTAGAAAATAGTCTTGATAACCCACAGGTATAGGGGATCGCAACAATTTTCGTGGGTAGAGTATTCAACCCAAATTTATTGATTCGACACAAGGGAAGCCAAAGAATATTCTCAAGTATTAGCAGCTGAGGTGTCAATTAAACCACACCTGAAAGACTTAATATCTGCAGCAAAATATTTAGTAGCAAAGTAGTATGGAAGTAACGGTAACGGTGGCAAAAGTAACAGTATCAGTTTTGTAGTAATCGTAACAGTGGCAACGGAAAAGTAACTAAGCAAACATCAATGTGTGAAAAGCTCGTAGGCAATGGATCAGTGATGGATAATTATGTCGGATGTGATTCCTCATGCAACAATTATAACATAGGGTGACACAGAACTAGCTCCAGTTCATCAATGTAATGTAGGCATGTATTCCGAATATAGTCATATGTGCTTATGGAAAAGAACTTGCATGACGTCTTTTGTCCTACCCTCCCGTGTCAGTGGGGTCCTATTGGAAACTAAGGGATATTAAGGCCTCTTTTTAATAGAGTACCGGACCAAAGCATTAACACTTAGTGAATACATGAACTCCTCAAACTACAGTCATCACCGGGAGTGGCCCCGATTATTGTCACTTCGGGGTTGCCGGATCATAACACATAGTAGGTGACTATTGACTTGCAAGATAGGATCAAGAACTCACATATATTCATGAAAACATAATAGGTTCAAATCTGAAATCATGGCAATTGGGCCCTAGTGACAAGCATTAAGCATGGCAAAGTCGTAGCAACATCAATCTTAGAACATAATGGATACTAGGAATCAAACCCTAACAAAACTAACTCGATTACATGATAAATCTCATCCAACCCATCACCGTCCAGCTAGCCTATGATGGGATTACTCACACACGGTGGTGAGCATCATGAAATTGATGATGGAGGATGGTTGATGATGACGATGGCCACGGATTCCCCTCTTCGGAGCCCCGAACGAACTCCAGATCAGCCCTCCCGTGGAAGATTAGGGCTTGGCAGCGGCTCCGTATCGTAAAACGTGATGAATCCTTCTCTCTGATTTTGTTTCTCCCTGAAAGTGAATATATGGAGTTGGGGTTCAGGTCGGTGGAGTCTCAGGGGGCCCATAAGGCAGGGGGTGCGCTCTGCACCCTCGTGGACAGGGTGTGGGCCCCCTAATGCTGATTCTTTCGTCAATATTTTTTATTAATTCCAAAACGTGTCTCCGTGAATTTTCAGGTCATTCCAAGAACTTATATTTCTACACAAAAATAACACCATGGTAGTTCTGCTGAAAAAAGCATCAGTCGGGTTGGTTCCATTCAAATCATGCAAGTTAGAGTCCAAAACAAGGGCAAAAGTGTTTGGAAAAGTATATACGTTGGAGACGTATCAACTACTAGCTATGGACCCGTAGGTAAACTACTCACGCATCATCGGAAGGGCGGCAAGGTTGATGTAGAGGCCCTCCATGATCGAATCCCCCTCCGACAGATCACCGGAAAAGGCCCAAAGATGGGATCTCACAAGAACAGAAGCTTGTGATGGCGAAAAAGTATTTTTGTGGACTCTTCTGATGTTCGGGAAATATTTGAGAATATATAGAGGTGGAGTTAGGGTTAGAGGACCCTTGAGGGGCCCACAAGCCAGGGGGCGTGCCCTGAGGGCTCGTGGTCTCCTTAGGACTCCTCTGGCCCTCTCCCCAAGTCTCTTGGGTGTCTTCTCGTCCAAGAAAAACCATCGTAAAGTTTTATTCCATTTGGACTCCGTTTGATATTACTTTTCTGCAAAAGTCAAAAACAAGGAAAAAACAAAAAACTGGCACTGGGCTCTAGGTTAATACGTTAGTCCCAAAAATAATATAAAATAGCATAATAATGCATATAAAACATCCAAAATAGATAATATAATAGCATGGAACAATCAAAAATTATAGATACTTTGGAGACGTATCAAGCATCCCCAAGCTTAATTCCTGCTCATCCTCGAGTAGGTAAATGATAAAAATGGAATTTTTGATGTGGAATGCTACCTAATATATTTATCAATGTAATTTTATTTATTGTGGAAAGAATATTCAGATCCATAAGATTCAAAACAAAAGTTTAATATTGACATAGAAACAATAATACTTCAAGCATACTAATAAAGCAATCATGTCTTCTCAAAATATCATGGCCAAAGAAAGTTATCCCTGCAAAATCATATAGTCTGGCTATGATCCATTTGATTAGGATACAGACCTGGGGTAGGGTCATAGGCCTGGCCTATACGTCCTACCCAAGGTCACTGCCCTGGAAGATAAAAGGACCAAGAGACAATAGGAGAGCGCAAGTCAAACACGTCAGTGCAATCCACTCGATGGCCACATCACTCGGAGGTCCTCCTCCCTACCGTCACTCGACCATATGGAGAGTCACTCGACCTATTCAAGACCAGGAGTCAGAAGGACCCGCAACAGTCGGACGTTCTCCCCTTAGTCTTTATAAGCATTAACAACACTTAAGGCTGGCGTTACCAGTAACGCCCCTTACTTTATGAACATTAAGCCCCTTGCAATGGAGGTGGGCGGGGGTCCTAGCGCACTCTATATAAGCCACCACCCTCCTCTGGGACAAGGGTTCGCACCCCCTATAATATCATACACATAATCCAATCGACCGCCTCCGGGCACCGAGACGTAGGGTTGTTACTTCCACTATGATGGGCCTGAACTCGTAAATCCCGTGTGTACACCTTCAAAAGAGCTGAGATCTCGCCTCTCCATACCTACTCCCCTCTCTACTGTCAGTCTTAGGACCACGATAGTTGGCGCCCACCGTGGGGCGGGTGTCTTGGCGACTTTTGGTAAAGTTGCAAGTTTTACCGATCATCATCATCATGGTTTCCAGCGACGGACTGGCTGAGGGCCGCGAGATCCGTCTCGGCGCGCTCGTTTTCGTCGTCGACGACTCTGCGTGGCTTCAAGAAGCCCCCATGGACGTTGAGGCACTCCCCGTCCAAGGGGCGACGCACTTCCGCGTGTGCGTCCGCGGCGTCCTTCTCCAGCAGCCGTCGACTCAGTATCAATCGGCTCCGACTGTGTTTTCACTCCCCGTTGTCCGTTGCCGCAAGCGATCCGGTCGATCGCGGCTCCAGCGGTGGGTGAAGCACGTGGTGGCTCGGCGTTCGGCCACCCATCAAGTCGCGGCAATCGAGCCCGACGAAACCCTCCACGGCATGTTCGATCTGTCGAATGGCTCTGCGGAGACCGCATCCGAGTGCGATAGCAGCGACCCTGCGGCAGAAGTCTTGATGGTCGACGGGCCTCACAGTCCGCCCGGTTTTCGCCGTGAGGAATGCGAAGACAGAGACGGCGATCCGTCGCATGTCCATGAGGAATACCGACCGAACCCCTCTCTTCGCAGCAGAGAGATGAACTTCGTCGCCGCAACATGGATGCACTCCACACGCCCATTGTTGGAGAAACCCCTGAGGCTCGGGCCTTGGAGGAGGTGCGCCTAGCCAATTTTGCTGAGTGCACTCGACTGGATAACCTTCAGCATGCCCTCGACGAGCACGCTCAGGAGCTGATCCATGAGTCCAATCGACGATAGCTTTTTCCGCCTCCACCTAAGGTATACCGTACTCCGATTCAGAACCTCGCAGCTGCGGCCCGAATAGCAGAGTCGATTCAGCCTTCCCAGTCGGAGGCTGGCAGAGGGCTGATGCAGATCCGGGCGTTGCTCCGATTAGCAGGGGAGCAAACCACAGCAGTATCTCAGTCGTGGAATAGGATTCATAGCAGATCCGTTGCAGCGGACACGGTCCAGTCGGCACACAGCCCAAGATCGCCCCCGCGGCGTGAGGGCCGTGGACAGTATGGTCATCCACTCGACCGCGACCATCGTCGCCAGGAGCCCATGCCTCCCCCGAGGAGTACGTCGTATGGACCTTGGCGGAACGATGATAGACGCCGTCACGGTGGCGAGCGCAGAGCCTCAGTTGACCCAAGAGAGCCAAGCTTCGACGCGAGATCCATCCTCGTTCAAGGCCTGGTCGACCGAAACAGAGCGCACAGAGAGGACGCTGGCAGAGATCGTCCGAGTGGCAGCAGAGTGCATGTATCCGGTCCGGAGTGTTTCAGCAGGGCCATCAGAGCGGCGGTGATTCCTCCCAACTTCAGGTTGGCGATCAGAGTCAGTAAGTTCACTGGAGAGTCTAATCCTGAAACTTGGCTTGAGGATTACCGAGTGGCTGTGCAGATTGGCGGTGGAAATGATGAAGTAGTAATGAATCATCTTCCTCGGATGTTGGAAGGGTCAGCCCGGGTGTGGTTGACTCAGTTAGCTCCGAACAGTATATATAGTTGGGAAGAGCTGGCTCGAGTGTTCGTCAGAACCTTCGAGGGCACGTGCAAACGACCAGCAGGATTGACCGAGTTGCAGCATTGTGTGCAGAAGCTGAGTGAGACCTTGAGGGATTTCATTCAGAGGTGGACCATTTTGCATCACACCGTTGAAAACGTATCAGAGCATCAAGCAGTGTGCGCCTTCAAGGAGGGCGTTAAATACCGAGAGTTGGTCCTGAAGTTCGGTCGGACTGGTGATATGACTCTGACTCGGATGATGGAAATAGCCACCCGGTACGCTAAAGGAGAAGAAGAGGATCGACTCCGTAGCAGAAAAAGTAAGCCAGTCGGCCAAGAGATCGGTGGAGGTAATTCCAGTCGGAAACAGAAGCGTAAGGCTGAGCCCGCGGCACCTGATGAGATCGCAGCGGTGGCTGAAGGGAAGTTTAAGGGAAAACCTAAGGGGCCCTGGCCTCCAAAGAAAGTGAAAGATCAGGCAGGAAATGATGTGTTGGATTTACCGTGTCACATCCACACGAAGAAAGATGAAGAAGGGAATTTGATTTACCCTAAACACACCACTCGACAGTGTCGGCTCCTGATCCAGCAGTTCCGAGGAGATCAACCAAGTGAGAAAGGAAAGGGGTCGGACAGAGACGAGGAGGAGGAAGAAGATGATGGTTACCCCAAAGTCAATTCAACTCTAATGATTTTTGCTGATGTTGAGAGCAAGAGTTGATTGAAGGTCATCAATAGGGAAGTGAATATGGCCGCTCCGGCGGCGACGGCCACATACCTGAGATGGTCTTAGACAGCCATCACGTTCGACCAGTCTGACCATCCTGCTCGTGTAGCCACCCCTGGGATGCAAGCACTGGTGGTCGACCCCGTGGTTGGGGGCACTAGACTAACCAAAGTACTGATGGACGGTGGCAGTGGTTTGAACATCCTTACTGAAACCTTGAAGGGGATGGGCATT
This sequence comes from Triticum aestivum, assembly GCF_018294505.1. Classification (NCBI taxonomy): domain Eukaryota; kingdom Viridiplantae; phylum Streptophyta; class Magnoliopsida; order Poales; family Poaceae; genus Triticum; species Triticum aestivum. The sequence goes on along the minus strand of NC_057801.1, from coordinate 114,244,192 downwards.
CTGATGTCCAAACTTAGCGAGAGCAACATGAGTTTTCATGGTGTTATCCCTGGAAAGAAAGCCGAATCACTCGGCTACATCACCCTCGACGTGGTTTTCGGTGATTCCAAGCATTACCGTAAGGAGAAGTTGACATTTCAAGTCGTGGATTTCCAGAGTGCCTATCATGCCATTCTGGGTAGGCCAGCCTACGCATGTTTTATGGCTCGACCATGTTATGTGTATCTCAATCTTAAGATGCCTGGCCCCAAAGGTGTGATCACAGTTACTCGCAATCGGCAGAAGGCAGAGGAATGTTTTCAGAAAGGTTCCAAAATCGCTGATGCGCAGATGGCAGCAGTGGAATTCCAAGAGTATCAGAAGAATGCAGATCCGGGTGATTTGCTCCGAGCCAAGAAGCCTGCTACAGACTCTGCATTTCAGTCGACTGGTGAAACGAAGCTGATTCATATTCACCCGACCGATCCCAATGCTGCACCGACTCATATATCAACAACACTCGACAGCAAATAGGAAGAACCGCTCATCCAGTTCCTCCGTGAGAACTGGGACATCTTTGCATGGAAACCCTCTAACATGCCAGGTGTACCCAGGGGACTGGCTGAGCGCCGTTTGCGTGTCGACCCCAAGGTAAAACCCGTCAAAGAACACCTTTGGCGGTCCGCCGTGCAGAAGAAGAAAGCAATCGGTGAAGAAGTGGCCCGGCTGTTGGCAGCAGAGTACATCGGTGAAATCTACCACTCCGAGTGGCTAGCCAATGTAGTCATGGTCCCTAAGAAGGATGATTCACTTCGTATGTGCATTGATTTCAAGCATATCAGTCGGGCCTGCCCGAAAGATCACTTCCCTCTCCCTTGCATCGATCAGATTGTTGACTTGACTGCGGGGTGTGAGCGCTTGTCTTTCTTAGATGCATATTTCGGGTATCATCAGATCCGACTGTATGGTCCCGATGAAATAAAAACAGCCTTCATCACCCCATTCGGGTGCTTTTGTTATGTCACCATGCCATTTGGTCTTAAAAATGCTAGAGCCACATTCATGAGAATGATTCAGAAGTGCCTGCTTACTCAAATCAGTCGGAATGTGGAGGGATACATGGATGACATTCTGGTCAAGTCTCGCAAAGGTTCCAGCCTATTGACTGACCTCGTAGAAACCTTTGCAAACCTAAGAAGGTACGATATCAAGCTTAATCCGTCAAAGTGCACATTCGGAGTTCCAGGAGGAAAGTTACTCGGTTTTCTCGTTTCTGAATGAGGGATCGATGCCAATCCGGAAAAAGTTGATACTATCCTCCGAATGAAACGCCTGTGCGAGTGTATGATGTTCAGAAGCTGACTGGTTGTTTGGCCGCCTTGAGTCGATTCATTTCTCGTCTCGATGAAAAGGCCTTGCCTCTTTACCGACTGATGAAGAAATCTGATAAGTTTGAGTGGACTGAGGAAGCTGATGTAGCGTTTGCAGAGCTCAAAGCCCTGCTTTCCACCCAGCCGGTGCTCGCTGCGCCAATCAGTAAAGAGCCTTTACTGCTTTACATTGCAGCCACTGGACAAGTTGTCAGTACAGTACTCACGGTCGAGCAAGAAGAGGAAGGAAAAGCTTACAAGGCTCAACGCCTAGTTTATTATCTCTCTGAAGTTTTGACTCCATCCAAGCAACGATATCCACATTATCAGAAGCTTGTCTATGGAATATACATGACCACGAAGAAGGTTGCGCATTATTTCTCTGATCACTCCATTATAGTCGTCAGCGACGCACCACTATCGGAAATTTTGAATAACAGAGATGCAACTGGTCGAGTGGCAAAATGGGTGATTGAACTCCTTCCATTGGATATCAAGTTTGAGGCAAAGAAAGCTATCAAGTCCCAAGCAATCGCAGATTTCCTTGCCGAGTGGATTGAGTAGCAATTACCGACTCAAGTTCACTCGGAGCATTGGACTATGTTCTTTGATTGCTCCAAGATGATGAATGGTTCAGGTACTGGGATAGTATTGGTATCCCCCCGTGGAGACACGCTTAGTTATGTTCTCCAAATTCATTTTGATTCCTCCAATAATGAAGCCGAATATGAAGCACTTTTATACGGGTTGTGTATGGCCATTTCACTCGGCGTCCGTCGCCTTATGGTCTACGGCGACTCAGATTTGGTGGTTAATCAAGTGATGAAGGAATGGGATGTCAGGAGCCCAGCCATGACTGGTTATTGCAATGTAGTAAGAAAGCTGGAAAAGAAGTTTGAAGGTTTGGAACTTCACCATATACCCCGATTGAAAAATCAAGCTGCATATGAGTTGGCAAAGATAGGTTCAAAGAGAGAGGCCATTCCTCGTGATGTGTTTTTAGAACATATTCATTCCCCCTCAATTCATGAGGATCCTTTCACTGAAGGGTCACCACAGCCCAAGAGCACCACAGATCCGACTAAAGTCAAAGTCATAGCCGTGGTCGACTTGGTCATGGAGGTTTTGGTCATCACCCCCAACTGGACAGTGTCGTACATCGCATACATTCTTAGGAAAGAGCTTCCAGAAGATGAAGAAGAGCCTCAACAGATCATCCGTCGGTCTAAACCCTTTACCGTGATGAGAGGTCAATTGTTCAGAGAAAGTGCACCTGGGGTTTGTCAGAAGTGCATCACGCCAGAAGAAGGTCGAATGATCCTCCATGATATTCACTCGGGGATCTGCGGTCACCATGCGTCCTCTCGGACCATTGTGGCCAAAGCATACCGAGCCGGATTTTACTGGCCATGTGCCAAAGAGATGGCAAAGGAGATACTGGACAAGTGTGAAGGTTGCCGGTTTTACTCCAACATGTCCCATAAACCTGCATCAGCTTTTAAGACTATTCCACTCGGCTGGCCTTTTGCTGTTTGGGGATTGGATATGGTCGGACCCCTGAGGACTGGCAGGAGCGGATTTACCCATGTGCTAGTAGCAGTCGACAAGTTTACCAAGTGGATCGAAGCTAAGCCCATTAAAAACCTTGAAGCAAGTACTGCAGTGAGTTTCATCAGAGAATTGATATTCAGATACGGTGCGCCACACAGCATCATCACGGACAACGGATCGAACTTCGACTCCGATGAATTCAGAGCCTTTTGTGCCTCCCAAGGGACGAGGGTCGATTACGCTTTGGTCGCCCATCCTCAGTCGAATGGGCAAGCTGAGCGAACGAATGGATTGATTCTCAAAGGACTGAAGCCCCATTGATGCGTGACCTCAAACATGTAGCAGGGGCTTGGGTTAATGAGCTCCCATCAGTGCTTTGGGGTCTAAGGACAACTCCCAATCGGTCGACCGGACGGACTCCATTCTTCCTAGTCTACGGAGCCAAAGCCGTACTTCCGACTGATTTGCTCCACAATGCTCCCCGAGTCGAACTCTTCTCAGAAGAGAAAGCAGAGCAAGCTCGACAAGATGCAGTCGACCTCCTAGAGGAAGAAAGAGAGATGGCCTTGATCCGATCGACCATTTATCAACAAGACTTGCATTGATTCCATGCCAAGAACGTAAGGGGTCAAGCATGTCAAGAAGGAGACTTGGTTCTCCGAGTGGATCAGCAGAAGCCACACAAGCTCACCCCCGCTTGGGAGGGCCCTTTCGTCATCACCAAGGTGCTCCACAACAGAGCATATCGTCTCTTCAACGTCGAACACAACAAAGATGAACCGCGCGCTTGGAATGCGGATCTGCTCCGCCCTTTTTACTCTTAAGTATTTAGACTGATGAGATGTAATAAGAGATACTTCTTAGTTTGGCTATCGAAAGACATAATTTTACAGTCTTCCGAATGATTGTTATTTATTTCTTTCGTATGTATCGCCTTAGCTGCGAATCTGTTTCGCCTAAGATGAAGTGATAAAAATCCTACCGACTGATGAGTCTGCCTCTCACTCGGGGGCTTAGCTGCAGTCCAGTACTCGCCTAAGTGATAAAAATCCTACCGAGTGGTGAGTCTGCCTCTCACTCGGAGGCTTAGCTGCAGTACAGTACTCGCCTAAGTGATAAAAATCCTACCGAGTGGTGAGTCTGCCTCTCACTCAGGGGCTTAGCTGCAGTCCAGTACTCGCCTAAGTGATAAAAATCCTACCAGGTGGTGAGTCTGCCTCTCACTCGGGGGCTTAGCTGCAGTCCAGTACTCGCCTAAGTGATAAAAATCCTACCGAGTGGTGAGTCTGCCTCTCACTCAGGGGCTTAGCTGCAGTCCAGTACTCGCCTAAGTGATAAAAATCCTACCGAGTGGTGAGTCTGCCTCTCACTCGGAGGCTTAGTTGCAGTCCGGTACTCGCCTAAGTGATAAAAATCCTACCGAGTGGTGAGCAGCCCTCCCACTCGGGGCTTAGCTGCAGTCCAGTGCTCGCCTAAGTTTGAAAAATCCTACCGAGTGGTGAGCAACCCTCCCACTCGGGGGCTTAGCTGCAGTCCAGTGCTCGCGTAAGTTTGAAAATCCTACCGAGTGGTGAGCGGGGCTGCGGGTCGACCACACACCCACCACCACCCCCCACCTCCCACCCCCCGTGGGGCTGCACCATCAAGAAGAAGGACGAGATTGTATTCACCCACCCAACGATTGGCCCCTTGCTGATGACAGGAACGTCAAGACCATTGTTGAGTACCTCCCTGATGAGCTGATCAATGTTGCCAAAGACCCGTCCAACTGGTTGAATGCTGACCTGATGACAGGAACATCAAGACCATTGTTGAGTACCTCACTGATGAGCTGATCAATGCTGCCAAAGGCTCATCCAACTGGTCGACTGCAGATCCTTCTTCAGCACCTGCATCCAACGGCAAGAAACCGATCCAAGAGAAGAACATATTTCACTCGAAGATAAACCCAATATATTCAAAGATAAATCTAGAGGTTCCTAACCGCAGATTAAAAGTACTCGGGCGACACGCCCGAAAGAGTTTTAACGATTATAAAATCACTCAGCATTTTGAGGCAAATAAAAGTGTGGCATAGTGTTTTTTCCATCACTCGACGGGAGAAGGGCTGGATGGATCACAGAAGTTGTCAAGATCGATGCTGTCGGCAATGCGGGTAGCTGCCTCGAGGAAGGTTTCCATGAAGTCCTGGAAGGAGTGCTTCTTAGTATTCTCTACCTTGAGGGCCACCAGCTTCTCTTCTTTAGCCTCCTTGCAGTGCACGTGAACCAATGACAAGGCGACGTCAGCGCCGCAGCGGGCAGAGGACTTCTTCCACCCTTGCACTCGGTCAGGGATCTGATTGAGTCGAGTCATCCGAGACTCGAGACTTTGAGAAAGTTCTGCCTGAGGCTAGAGTTCGGCGTCCACTCGGGTCATCGCAGCCTTCAGCCGAGCCAGATAGTCGACAGTGCCGTCCAAGCGTGATTACAATTGAAGCAAGTTCATCGCAACTTCGTCTTTCATGGGACAGTTGATGGGGTCAAGACCTGTCTTGACCTGTCCAGTTTCAGCTTCAAAGTCCTAGCAAAGTTCTGTTCCATCGCAAAAAAACAGCAATGAGTCGACAATATTGCAAATTTCATTCGACGACAGTTATCTAATTGAACAGCCATACCTTCAAGCTTCAAGACAAGCTTCGCCGCAAGTTGTTCCAAATGGGACTCTAGCTTGACCATTTTTTCTCTGAGGCCATCGACTTCAATGGTCAGGTTCTCCTTGTCTTTCCTCAGTTGCTCGACTTCCCGATTGGCGTCCGAGACGGCAGTCTTCAACTTCGCGTTCTCATCCTCCAATTTGCCGACTGAAGCCAGCTTCTGGTCCGCAAGCGTCGTCTTCTCACGTGCTTCTTTCTAAGCAGCAGCAAGGTCCAGGTCCTTCTTCTCCAAAGCCTCCTTCATTCTCTCTAAATAAACAACACTCTTCAGACGAGCCTGAAGTTGGCGGTTTTCACTACGCACATTTGCTTGTGTGAAGTCACTCGGTTCAAAGAGACTAAATGAAAAGCAATGGAAAGTGCGAACTACTAAGCAGACAAGACAGTCAGATGATTACCTCCCATGATGGCCATTTCTTATTGCGCGGCCTTGAGATTCTTCTTTGCAAGTTCAAGGTCAAGTTCAATGCTGATATGCTTCTTCTTCAACTCGGAAAGACGAACTCCAAGATCACAAGACCTCTACAGTCAGCAAGAATGATATGTCAGTCGACAGAAATAAGAGGCGTCGAGAGCAAAAAGTTACTCTAAGACTACTGCTGAATAAAATATTCACCAAGTAGTCTCGGGGACTACACCCAGTGGGTGCACTTAGCGTGCCCCCACTGGGTTAGATCAATACTCAGCAGGGTCTGCCCAGCGTGAGTTCAAAAAAGAGATAGATTCTAATACCTCAGTCGACTGTCAGCAGTCGACCATGGTCTCGAGGACTACACCCAGTGGGTGCACTCGGCGTGCCCCCACTGGTTCAGAAAGTCTGCTAAGATTCAACCCCGGTCGAGTGACATGGAAGATTTCCCAAGATCTAAGCAAAGAAACACCCCAGTGGGTGATCAGATATAAGGCAACATTCGAAAGTTCGTCGGAGTCTCGCTGACCTGAACATTGGCCTGAAGGGCAGTACTGGCGTTGTAAGCACCTGGCTAGCCTCGTGCACCACCTTCACCTGCTCCATGACAAGGCTCACCTGGCGAAGAGCTTCCCTAGCGGCACTCGGTGAGTAATCCGGAGTCTGATATGTAGCAAAAAGTGATGGTTGCATAGCAGCCGAAGTAGTCGCTGGGTCAGAGGCATAGGATTGCACTGGAGCAGCAGGAGTCGATACAGTCGAGTCCGCCAGAAGATCAGTCGTCAGCGAGCTGGTGAATGTGACGCTGGTCCAAACAGGCTCTCCGGAACGATCGACCACCGCCTCGAGTGCCGGCGTCGACTGAGGAACCTGAACTTCAAGCCTCCTCCTGCCAGAGCTCCCGCTCCTCTTCCTCCTCCCCTGTAGAGGCTCCTCTTTTTCATCATCAGGAAGCACAACAATTTCTTGCAGAACTATAGAAAGAGAGAAATGTCAGAAATTCTGCCGATTGACGGTCTACTCAACTTAACGAAGCTTGGTCGATCAAACTTACCGACTCGTGAGGTGGCCTCTTCGTCTCCTGGCGCCTTGTCAATGTCCATGTCAGTGGTAGCAGAGGTGGGACTGGAAAGACACATGAATTGGTTGGTCAGAACAAGAAAATATTCAGTCGACCTACAAAAACGCAAGCGAGATACTCACCCCGAAGCAACAGGGACGTCCATCTTGATCCGTGGCAATGTCTTCCGAGCCTTGGGAGGAACAACTTTAGGCTGCTTGGCCACCTTCTCCGTCGGCTCCGGGGTCGACGTCCGAGTGCGCTTCTGAGTATTGGCACTTGGAGCCACGCTTTTCCCGCGCCCGCCAGACGGATCATGCTGTTGTTTGGATCGACGTTCGGAGTGTGGCGGCGAGTCGACTTCTTCCTCCTCGTCCGACTCCTCGCTCTCCTCCTCCTCCTCTTCTCCCAGAGACTCCCACTCGCCACTCTCCTCCGCACTATCCTCCCCCTCCTGGTCCTGCTCGAAAGCTTGTTCGCCATTGGGCATCGAATGCATCTTAGTGAATACCTGCAAAGCAAATCAGTCGAGTAAGAGTCAGCCAACGTCAAGTACAGTCAGAGCGTGAGCGAGAAGCAGTCAGAACAAAGAGTATACCTTGTTGGGTGGGTTACCGTCACTGAAGGGGATGACTCGCCTGGATCCTCTAGGGTTGTCCTGGTCGCCTGTGATGCTCCTCAGCCACAAAGCTACGGTTTCGGACGGCACTTCTTCTGGATGGACCCGTGCGGTGTCATCCGGTCGGGAATACAACCACATCAGGTGATCGCGGGCCTGGAGAGGCTGGATGCGTCGACTAAGGAACACTTCCAGCAAGTCTAGGCCAGTAACACCATCATTGACGAGCTGGACCACTCTCTCCACCAACATCTTCGTCTCCACGGTCTCAGCAGCGGTTACTTTCAGTGGGGCAGGAGTCTGAACACGGTCAAACGAGAAGTGGGGAAGACCAGTCGACTGACCTGGAGCTGCGATGTCCTAGAAGTAGAACCAGGTCGACTGCCAGCCTCTAACAGATTTGGGGAGAGTCATGGCGGGAAATGCACTCCTATTCCTCTTTTGGATGCCTAAACCCCCACACATCTGGATGACATGGGTTTTCGAGTCACTCGACCCTTTTTTACCGACTGGGAGCGAATGGTGAACATATGTTTGAAAAGACCCCAGTGTGGTCGACACCCTAAGAAGTTCTCACACATCGATACAAACGCGGCTAAATACGTGATGGTGTTGGGAGAAAAATGGTGGAGCTGAGCGCCAAAGAAGTTCAGAAATCCCCGAAAGAAAGGATGTGGAGGGAGAGAGAAACCCCGGTCGACGTGAGTGGCGAGCAGAACACACTCACCCGGTCAAGGTTGTGGCTCCGTCTCCCCCTTCGGCAGCCTCGCCGCTCCCTTGGCAAGCAATCCGGACTCCTCCAGTTTGGCTAGATCCTCCTGCCGGACCGAAGACCGGATCCAATCGCCCTGGATCCAGCCCGGCGGCAGCCTCGCACGCGACGACGACTCGCGGTTCTGCTTCTTGCCTTTCACCGCCCCCGTTGCCTTCTTAGCACGCTCTAGCGCCGCCATCTTGTCCTTCACCATGGCGGGGGAGCAGCGGCGTCGAGAGCGGAGGTGTTGGGCGCGGTGGAGAAGCGGAGGAGAAAGAAGGGAGAACAAGCATGCACAGTGCAAGCGCCTCGGCCCCATCACCTTATAAAGGGTCACTTCCGAGTGACTGGCGCGTGGGTCCAGGCAATCCTGTCAAATCCTGCAACAGTTACGCGCAATGTACATGGCGAAAAAGGCGGTGTGGTAATCGAGGCATCGCTACTTATCCGGACCGCCTATTTTTGCGCTCTCCGGCCCGCGAGCTTCCCCGAAATTTCGTATCCCGTGAAATCCGGGATACAGTGCAGACAATCGCGCCCAAGATCCCACGCTCTAACACAGCAGTCGATGCATGAGGTCACCAGTTCAGTCGACAGTGCACTGAATGGATCAAGGCGACTGAGTCGACACTGAAGTACCGACGCGGGCGTTCAGTCTTGCAGAAAACACTCGTGAAGACACAAAGCTCGGAGCAGGTTCAACTTCGACCAACTTTCCACTCGCACCTTAATCCATTCGGGGGCTACTGATGAGGATACAGACCTGGGGTAGGGTCATAGGCCTGGCCTATACGTCCTACCCAAGGTCACTGCCCTAGAAGATAAAAGGACCAAGAGACAACAGGACAGCGCCAGTCAAACACGTCGAGTGCAATCCACTCGATGGCCACATCACTCGGAGGTCCTCCTCCCTACCATCACTCGACCATATGGAGAGTCACTCGACCTATCGAAGACCAGGAGTCAGAAGGACCCGCAACGGTCGGACGTTCTCCCCTTAGTCTTTATAAGCATTAATAGCACTTAAGGCTGGCGTTACCAGTAACACCCCTTACTTTATGAACATTAAGCCCCTTGTAATGGAGGTGGGTGAGGGTCCTGGCGCACTCTATATAAGCCACCCCCCTCCTCTGGGTCAAGGGTTCGCACCCCCTGTAATATCATACACATAATCCAATCGACCGCCTCCGGGCACCGAGACGTAGGGTTGTTACTTCCACTATGAAGGGCCTGGACTCGTAAATCCCGTGTGTACACCTTCACCATAGCTGAGATCTCGCCTCTCCATACCTACCCCCCTCTCTACTGTCAGTCTTAGGACCACGATACCATCTTCATCATACAAAGTATTTCATCATGCACAACCCCGATGAAAAGCCAAGCAATTGTTTCATACTTTTGGTGTTCTCAAACTTTTTCAACTTTCATGCAATACATGAGCGTGAGCCATGGATATAGCTCTATAAGTGGAATAGAATATGGTGGTTGTGGAGAAGACAAAAAGAAATAGAAAGTCTCACATCAACTAGGCAAATTAATGGGCTATGAAGATGCCCATCAATTTATATCGATGCAAGTGAGTAGGGATTGCCATGCAACGGATGCACTAGAGATATAAGTGTATGAAAGCTCAAAAAGAAACTAAGTGGGTGTGCATCCAACTTGCTTGCTCACGAAGACCTGGGGAAATTTGAGGAAGCCCATCATTGGAATATACAAGCCAAGTTCTATAATGAAAAAATCCCACTAGTATATGGAAGTGACAAGATAGGAGACTCTCTATCATGAAGATCATGGTGCTACTTTGAAGCACAAGTGTGGAAAAAGGATAGTAACATTGTCCCTTCTCTCATTTCTCTTTTTTTTTGTTTTGGCTTCTTTGGCCTCTTTTTTTTATTTGGGCTTCTTTGGCCTCTTTTATTTTTTATAAAGTCTGGAGACTCATCCCAACTTGTGAGGGAATCATAGCTTCCATCATCCTTTCCTCGCGTGGGACAATGTTCTAATAATGATGATCACACTTTTATTTACTTTCAACTCAAGAATTACAATTCCATACTAAAACAAGATATGACTCTATATGAATGCCTCTAACGGTGTACCGGGATGTGCAATGATCAAGAGTGATGTGTATTAAAAATATGAACGGTGGCTTTGCCACAAATACTATGCCAACTACATGATCATGCAAAGCAATATGAAAATGATGGTATGTGTCATAATAAACGAAACGGTGGAAGTTTTGTGGCAATATATCTCGGAATTGCTATGGAAATGCCATAATAGGTAGGTATGGTGGTTGTTTTGAGTAAGGGTATATGGTGGGTTTAATGCACCGGTGAAAGTTGCGCGATACTAGAGAGGCTAGCAATGGTGGAAGGGTGAGAGTCCGTATAATCCATGGACTCAACATTAGTCATAAAGAACTCACATACTTATTGCAAACATTTATTAGCCATCGAAACAAAGTATTACACACATGCTCCTAGGGGGATAGATTGGTAGGAAAAGACCATCGCTCGTCCCGGACCGCCACTCATAAGGAACACAATCAAAGAATAAATCATGCTCCTAGGGGAATCACAAACTTTAACACAAGTATTTCTACCAATCCACAATTACTCACTAGCATGACACTAATATCACCATCTTTATATCTCAAAACAAATGCAAGGAATCTAACTTCTCAAATATTTAATGCTCTTTATATGAAAGTTTTTATTATATCCCTCTTGGATGCCCATCATATTAGGACTAAATTCATAACCTAAGCAAATTACCATGCCATTTAATACTCTCAAAATAATATAAGTGAACCATGAGAGTTCAACAATTTCTATAAAGTAAAGCCACCGCCGTGCTCTAAAAAAATATAAGTGAAGCACTAGAGCAAACTGCCTAGCTCAAAAGATATAAGTGAAGCACATGAGTATTCTAATAAATTCACGATTAATGCGTAAAGGTGTGTACAGCAAGGATGATTGTGTCAAACTAAAAAGCAAAGACTTGTGTCATAAAATATGCTCCAAGCAAAACACATATCATGTGGTATAAAAATATAGCCTCAAGTAAATTTACCGATGGATTGAAGACAAAAGAGGGGATGCCATCCGGGGCATCCCCAAACTTAGATCCTTGGTTGTCCTTGAATATTACCTTGGGATGCTTTGGGAATCCCCAAGCTTAGGCTCTTTCCACTCCTTATTCCATAGTCCATCAAATCTTTACCCAGAATTTGAAAACTTCACAACACAAAACTCAACAGAAAAATCGTAAGATCCGTTAGTATAATAAAATAAATCAGCACTTTAGGTACTGTTGCGAACTCATTCTAAATTTATATTGGTGTTATATCTAGTGTATTCCAATTTCTCCATGGTTCATCCCCCCCCCCCCCCGCGATACTACACATAGATTCATCAAAATAAGCAAACAACACATAGAAAGCAGAATCTGTCAAAAACAGAATATTTTGTAGTAATATGGAAATTTAGTATACTTCTGTAACTCCAAAAATTCTGAAAATTTAGGATAACCTGGGAAATTTTTATATCAATCTTTTGTAAAAAAAATCAGATCAAAAGCACGTTTCTGTGATTTTCTAAAATTCTGGCAATAAGTGGAAAAGTTTCTATTTTTCAGCAAGATCAAATCAACTATCACCATAGACCATCCCAAAGGTCTTACTTGGCTCAAACACTAATTAAAACACCAAAACACAATTACTACAGAGGTAATAATGTGTATTTATTGAAAAACAGAACCAAAAACATAAAACATAAAAAAAAACTGAGTTGCCTCCCAACAAGCGTTATTGTTTAACGCCCCTAGCTAGGCATAAAACATAGATCTAGATATTGTCATCTTTGGTATTATTTTCCATAGATGTGTTATTGTTAGGGGATTTTGCAAATATGACTTGAAACACATTATCCATAGAAATTTTGGCATTGTCAAGTTGCCCATCTACGTATCCCCTTTGATTCCCGGGCACAATCCAAGAATATTGTTAATTAACATCATTGAAAAATTGTTGGATCACATCTAAAATAGGGATTTTATTTTTAAGGTTCTCATCAAAAATTTGATTATTTCCAAGAAAATATCTCAACATATAGTCACTATTGTAAAGGATCTCATCTATCACAGGTTCTTCACGGCTCATACCATAAAAATCAAAAATTTCCCTAGCTTCCCGTATTATGTGATCAAATTCATTCATAAGAACATGGGTAGCTATCTTTTATAACGGGTAGCTCATAAAAAAATCTTTACAAGGTAGGATGGGTATGGCAAAATCTATTTTCAAATTTCAGAACTAGCGCTGAAATCATCAAAAGGCAAATTGCCGACACAATTGAAAATTTCTTCGATATATTGTTTTCCCATAACATTCCCTTGCCCCAAAACAAAAGTTTTAGCATCCAGATTGCCAGATAGTCCAATTTTAGGAGTTATGCCATCATCTATTTCTTCCATACCAAAGTCACTCATGATAATGAGTTCAAGCAAAGAAAAGATCGAGTGGAAAGAAAAGGGTGAATAAAAAGGCAAATATTTGTTGTGTTTTTCTGAAAATGTTTTATAAGTGGGGGGGAGAGAGGCAAATGGCAAACAATGCAAGTGCAAGAGATGAGAGTTTATGATGGGTACTTGGTGGGCTTGATGTAGAACCTCCCCGGCAACAGCGCCAGAAATTCTTCCTGCTACTTCTTGAGCTTGCGTTGATTTTTCCCTTGAAGAGGAAAAGGGTGATGCAACAAAGTAAAGATAAGTATTTCCCCTAGTTAAGAACCAAGGTATCAATCCAGTAGGAGGCATGATACGTCTCCAACGTATCTATAATTTTTTATTATTCCATGTTGTTATATAATCAATCTTGGATGTTTTACAATCATTTTAATACAACTTTATATCATTTTTTGGGACTAACCTATTAACATAGTGCCCAGTGCCAGTTGTTTTTTTTTGCTTGTTTTTTACTTCGCAAAAAATCAATACCAAACGGAGTCCAAACGCAGTGAAACTTTTTGGAGATTTTTTTGGACCATAAGATACAGGATGTGCAAAGGAAGTACCAGAGGGCCCCCAGGCGCGCCCTGGTGGGTTATGCCCACCTCGGCCGCCTCCTGCACCACCTCTTTGCTCTATTAATACCTCGAAAATCTAAAAACCCTAGGGGAGTCAACAAAGCACAATTCCAGCCGCCGCAAGTTCCAGAAACCACAGATCCAATCTAGACACCATCACGGAGGGGTTCATCATCCTCATTGGTTACTCTCCGATTTGTGAGTAGTTCATTGTAGACCTTAGGGTCCGTAGTTAGTAGCTAGATGGCTTCCTCTCTCTCTCTCTCTCTCTTGATTACTACAAACTGTTCTGTTCTGTTACACAAGTATACGAAGTTCCCTGATTACTATAGACTGTTCTATTTTTGATAGATTCTGTTTTATTTGCATTGTGTGCTTATTTTGATGAATCTATGGTTTATATTGGAGGGTATAATCTATAGTAAAGTTGGAATACAGTATATATAATGCAAAAATAAAATATGAATGGGTTTGCAACAGTACTTAGAGTAGTGATTTGCTTTGTTATACTAACGGATCTCATGAAGGTTTTGTTGAGTTTTGTGTGATTGAAGTTTTCAAGTTTTGGGTGAGATTACGATGGATGAAGGAATAAGGAGTAAGAAGAGCCTAAGCTTGGGGATTCCCCATGGCATCCCAAGCCATTATCTAAAAGAGAAGCAAGAAACTAAGCTTGGGATGCCCCCGAGTGGCATCCCTTCTTTCTTGTAACGACCGTCGGTATTTTACTTGGTACTATATTTTTATTCGTCACATTTCATGAGTTTTGCTTGGAGCGTCTTATATTATATGAGTCTTTGCTTGCTTTGCTTTTTATTTTGTGTCAAGTATCCTTACTGAACACACCTATTTGAGAGAGCCAAAATTATGCTATGATTTGCTAGAATTTCTCTATGTGCTTCACTTAAATCTTTTTGAGCTATGGAATTGCTCTAGTACTTCACTTATATCTTTTTTATCACAGCATGCTTTAATATTTTTGAAGAAATGCTCTCATGATTCACTTAGATTTATTTGAGAGTTAGTAATTTTTAGAAATTCTCTCATGCTTCACTTATATTATTTTGAGAGAAGAAAATTTTTATGCTCATGTTCTTAACTTAAATTTGTTTGAGCTATCAAAAGCAACATATGAAATTAGTTCCAAAGTGATAGATATTCAAGAGGGATATAATAAAAACTTTCATGAAGATCATTGGACAAAATAAACTTGATTCTTTGTAATAGTTTTGTGATATGATGATAGTGATATGTGAGTCATGTTAATGAGTAATTATGCTTTAGTAAGAATATTGATGTTAAGGATTGTGATTCCCTGTGCAAGCACGAAAGTCAATATTTATGCAATGAAATTACATCCTACTTCTAGTGCATTATTTGGTGTTAATTATGCTTAATGCTTGCTTATGTCATTTTTTGTTTCTTGGTTTGACGCTTCTCAATCTTTTGCTAGCCTTCACTTGTACTAAGTATAAATACTACTTGTGCATCCAAAATCTTTAAACCTAGGTTTGCCACATGAGTCCACTATATCTACCTATATGCGGTATTTGCATGCCGTTCTAAGTAAATTTGTATGTGCCATGTCTAATTTTCAAAATAAATTTCCTTTTTGTGTGCTCGTACCGCTCATTAAGCGGCAGGGGGTGGCCAATATTTTCCAGGCTAGATGTGTTATTCTGAAGATGAGAGTTTATTCACTTATCATTGCACAAGAGTATGGCAATGGTATTAGGGATGCCTAGTCCCGAAATGAAAAAAAATGAATTTACTTTATGTTGTCAAATAATAAATTCCTTGGGAAGTGTTGGTATGGGCGGCACCCATGAATTCGGTTAGCCGTGCAATGTGAAAGTATGGTGGAAAAAGGAATAAGCTATATTTTCTGTTTGGGAACCGCCTATGATATATCTAGCATGGAAAGTGTTGGGAATTACCCGGTCGTTTTCGTTGACGGGAAAAGCATGCCACCCAAAATGTTTTATCTCTATCTTTTTTGCTTTGAGCTCTGGCACCTCTACAAATCCCTACTTCCCCTTTGCGAAGGGCCTTTCTATTTACTATAGGCAATTTTTATTTTTATTTGAGTCTCCATCCTCTCTTATAAAGCACCAACTAAGGAGCACTATGATCGTACTTGAGCATTGGGTGTAGCTAATATGCGAGCGTGTTTCATGAATGGATCAATGATTGAGCATAATGGGCTAGGGATAACTTGATTTAGCGTTGATATTTTGAAAGGAGATAGTTGCTTGTTGATATGCTTGAGTATTGAAATCTTCATGTCAAAACTAGACTATTGCTTTGAATCATATAAAAGTCCAAATGTCCATGCTACAAAAGAAAATAATATGTGATGAACATGTTAGGCAGCATTCCACATAAAAAGTTTTGTTTTTATTATTTACCTACTCGAGGACGAGCAGGAATTAAGCTTGGGGATGTTGATACGTCTCCAACGTATCTATAATTTTTGACTGTTCCATGCTATTATATTATCAATCTTGGATGTTTTACAATCATTTTATAGCAACTTTATATCATTTTTTGGGACTAACCTATTGACATAGTGTTCAGTGCCAGTAGTTGCTTTTTGATTGATTACTTCGCATCAATACCAAGCGGAGTCCAAACGGCAAAACTTTTTGGAGATTTTTTTTGGACCAGAATACACACGATGGGCCAAGGAAGTACCAAAGGGGGCTCCGAGGGGAGCACAACCCACCTGGGGGCCTAGGCGCACCCTGGTGGGTTGTGCCCACCTCGGCCACCTCCCGCACCGCCTCGCAAGTTCTAGAAACCATAGATCCAATCTAGATCATCATCCTCATTGGTGCCTCTCTGATGATGCGTGAGTAGTTCATTATAGACCTTCGGGTCCATAGTTAGTAGCTAGATGGCTTCCTCTCTCTCTCTCTCTCTCTCTCTCTCTCTCTCTCTTCATTCTCAATACAATGGTCTCTTGGAGATCTATTTGATGTGACTCTTTTTGCGGTGTGTTTGTTGGGATCCGATGAACTTTGAGTTTATGATCAGATCTATGTTTTTATCCATGAAAGTTATTTGGGTCTTCTGATCTCTTATATGCATGATTACTTATAGCCTCGTATTTTTTTGATTCTTTGGTTTATTTAGGCTAACTAGATCAATTTTTCTTGCCATGGGAAGAGGTGCTTTGTGATGGGTTCGATCTTACGGTGCTCAAAGTGTCAGAAGGGGAAATGACACGTATGTATCGTTGCTATTAAGGAGAACAAGATAGGGTATATTCCTACATGAGTAGATCTTGTCCAAATCATGTCATTGTTCTTATTGCATTACTCCGTTTTTACATGAACTTAATACACTAGATGCATGCTGGATAGCCGTCGATGTGTGGAGTAATAGTAGTAGATGCAGGCAGGAGTCGGTCTACTAATCTTGGACGTGATGCCTATATAATGATCATTGACTGGATATCGTCATAATTATTTGAAGTTCTATCAGTTGCCCAACAGTAATTTGTTTACCCACCGTATGCTATTTTTCTCGAGAGAAGCCACTAGTGAAATCTACGGCCCCGGGTCTATTTTCTCATCATATATTGTCAGATCTATTTTGCTATTTTCCTTTCTGTTTATTTGCCACTTTTATTTGCTTTTATTTGCATCTATCAATCTACTACAATTTTATCTCGTCAACATGACAATTTCTGGCACCGTTACCCAAAAGGGAGTGACAACCCCTTTAACACGCTAGGTTGCAAGTAGTTGTTCTTTGTGTGCAGGTATCGTTTACATAGTGTTGCTTGGTTCTCCTACTAGTTCGATAACCTTGGTCTCATCACTGAGGGAAATACCTACCATAGCTGTGCTGCATCATCCCTTCCACTTTGGGGAAATACAGATGTAGTTCATCAAGCCGCATCAAGGCACAAGCAAGTCTCCAATATATGCACCTGCACAAACTAACAAACACTTGCACACAACACGAAAAAGGGGTTGTCAATCCCTTCACGGTCATGAACAAGAGTGAGACCTAATAGAGATGTGTATAAAAGATAACTAAAAGAGCAAACTAAAGTAAATATAAATAAATTGCAGCAAGGTACTTTTGGGTTTCTTGGTTTATAGATATGAAAATATATGATGGAAAATAGACCTGGGTGGGCATAAGTTTCACTAGAGGCTTCTCTCTTGAAGATAGCATACGGTGGGTAAACACATTACTATTGAGCAATTGATAGAAAAGTGCATAATTTTGACGATATCTAAGCCAATGATCATGAATATAGGCATCACGCCCGTGACAAGTAGACTGACTCCTGCCTGCATCTACTATTATTACTACATACATCGACTGACTCCTGCCTGCATCTAGAGTATTAAGTTCATAAGAACAGAGCAAGGTGTTAAGTAAGATGACATGATATAGAGGGATAAACTCAAGCAATATGATATAAAACCACATCTTTTTATCCGTGATGGCAACAATGCAATACGTGCCTCGCTACCCCTTCTGTCACTGGGTGAGGACACCACAAGATTGAACCCAAAACTAAGCACCAATCCTATTGCAAGAAAAACCAATCTAGTTGGCCAAACCAAACTGATAGTTCGAAGAGAAATACAAAGATATCTTAATCATTCATAAAAGAGTTCAGAGAAGACTCATTTAATATTCATAGATAATACCTTAATCATAAATCCACAATTCATCGGATCTCAACAAACGCACCACAAAAGAAGATTACATCAAATAGATCTCCAAGAACATCGAGGAGAACATTGTATTGAAGATCAAAGAGAGAGAAGAAGCCATCTAGCTACTAGCTATGGATCCGTAGGTCTGTGGTAAACTACTCACGCATCATCGGAAGGGCGGCAAGGTTGATGAAGAGGCCCTCCATGATCGAATCCCCCTCCAGCAGATCATCGGAAAAGGCCCCAAGATGGGATCTCACAGGAATAGAAGCTTGCAGCGGCGGAAAAGTATTTTTGTGGACGCTTCTGATGTTCGGGGGGCGCCCCCTGGCTTGTGGTCTCCTTGGGACTCCTATGGCCCTCTCCCCCAGTCTCCTGGGTGTCTTCTGGTCCAAGAAAAATCACTGCAAAGTTTTATTCCGTTTGGACTCCGTTTGATATCCCTTTTCTGTAAAAGTCAAAAATAAGGGGAAAAACATAAACTGGCACTGGGCTCTAGGTTAATAGGTTAGTCCCAAAAATAATATAAAATAGCATAAGAATGCATATAAAACATCAAAAACAGATAATATAATAGCATGGAACAATCAAAAATTATAGATGCATTGGAGACGTATCAACACACACTGTATTTCTTCTACTCGGTCCTCTGCTTCAGAGCCCTCCTATTTGTTCCTCTCGACGGCGGCTCCATTCCTCTTGACCTCCTTGCCCACGTCCTACTACACTGGAGTCATTTCTGGCATCGTTCATCTCGGGCCCTTCTCTCTCGTCCTACTTCAGTAACGCTGCCATGGCGCGCACACTGCAGTTCTCCTCCTCTGTCCTCTATCTTCGTGCAGACTTTCTATACCGCGATGAGGCTAGCAACTAGTTCGCCGCGCCGCCGACGGGGTCATTCACTCACAACTCCGTGCTCGTCTGTCGGACTTGGAGCCACGGCCACCGTCCATCACACTCGGGATGGTTTGACACGCACTGCATTTCTCCTCCCCACTTATCTGCCTCAGCGCTCCTCCGCATGGACTTTCTCTGTGGCGGAGACGCTAGCAACTAGTTTGCCATGGTGCCGGCAAGAACACTCGCCCGATACTCCGTGTTCATCGTGTCGGATGCGGCATCGCGGTCACCATCCACTGCAGTCACGAGGAACTGTGTGTGTGTGTGTGTGTGTTTGTGTGTGTGTGTGTGTTAAGTGTAAATGTTAGCTCTTAATCATATCCCACGTATACAACCAAACACCATGTAGTTGCATGAGCCGAGCCAATGTAGGCAACCAAACGACATGCCAAAATTGCTTCCCTGTGAGAGGGCTAAATGCAGGCAACCAAACAATTGCAAATGTCGACTTTTTGTCTGTTTTCTTTCAACCAGGCTCTGTTGAACCAGACTAAGCTAGCCAGGCCCGGCTCCTGCGGCAACCAAACAAGCCCTTAGTGTTCGTGTGATGTTGCTGTTGGAGTGCTATTGTTTGCATGTGGCGATTTTCTCTTGTAATTGGCCTTGGTTTTTCTCTTCTATAAAAATATAGTACACTCAAAAAATATTCTCTTCTATAAAAATATGGTATGCTTAAAAATATTTTTAAAATTCTTCAGTAAATTCTGTTTTGTTACACAAATAGGAAATGTTAGAGGAAATAGATATTTTGGTGGAATCGATTGTTTTATTGCTTGAGGCTCGTGGGCATATATATAGGAGTACAATGACCAACTTGAAGTACAAGACAAGGCAGGACCAAATCCTAGTCTATCATATACATCCTAATAATCATATATTGAACATCCCCCCGCGGTCAGAATGGTAGCGACACAGACGGTGAGATTGGGGAAGAATCCGAAGGCAAGCCGACGGACCCCCCCCCACACACACACACACACAGTCATAATGGTCGATGCATCACGACAGTCATGGTTGGAGTGGAAAACTGATGAGGTTGCTCGAGCAAGGCGGTAGCCTTTTGCCGTTTGTCAAAGTAGTCGAGAGCGTAGGGTGGTGTAGCCGTGGTTGAGTTAGCCGTGTGAAGAAAGCCGTGGTTGATGTCGAGTCGGGGTATCCGGTGTCGAGGATGTCGCCGTGGAGCCGCGGGTGCAAGGAGGCGCCGAGTTAGTCATGGGTGTAGTGGTGTCAAAGTAGTGTGCACTGGGTAGAGGACAGTGTTGACGAGGCGTCGCGCCGGGTTTGCCAAACCCGGGTACATGTCGTACACGAAGGAACGCGTCGGTGTTGCCAGCACCGGGCATGCATAGACGGACGAAGACGAAGTTGACGAAGCGTCGCACCAGGCTTGCCGGGCCTAGGGACACGTCGTGGACGAAGGCACGCATCGGTGTTGCCAGCACCAGTCATGTGTAGATGAGGGACCTGCACGAGTTGTATGCCATGTCGAGGAGTCGGAGGGGCCAGTAGAGAAGGAGACTCGACGACGATAGTGGCGCCAATCGGCGTGGGGCCGATGTCACCAATGATGGTCGGAGTAGATGAAGTGGTTGAGGAAGATGACAATGACGCTGGCTATGGGCTGGTGTTGGACGAAAACGAAGGAGGTGGACGGGCGGCTACGAGGGTAGCGGCGGCGGCGGCCGAAGAAGAGCAGTGGCGGTGGCGGCTAGGTTAGGAGCGCGGGGGCGATGCTCGAAATAGGTGAGGAACCCGACAGCATGACGAAGACCGGCGTCGACGATGGCGTTCCCGTGCCAAGGGAGGCGGCGCGGCGCATACCACGGGATATCGACACGCGGGGATGGTGGTGGACCGCGGGCGGCGGCGCTACGGCCCGAAGACCTCGAGGTGGCAACAGGGACCGCGGGCCGCGAAACTATAGCCCGAAAGGGCGGCGCAACATCGGAGCACGGGTCGGTGCAACTGCGGGGACGGCCTAGGAGCGGTGGCGGGGACCGCATATTGCAGCACTATGGCCTGAAGGGACGACGCAGCGGCAACGCACGAATCGATGCAGCCGCGAGGAGAACCACGGGGTGGCGACGCTATGGCCTGACGGGGCGACACAGCAGCAGCCCGTTGCTCGAACGGTGGAGGGGCGCGCTGAACTCAGGTAAGATCTTCATGGGACCTGTGGAGGCGCACGCAACCGACGGGCCAGGTCGGTTGTGCGGCGTAGATGAGGCAGATCACCGCGGCGAGCAGGTGATCAAGCCAATCGCGTGTGAGGTCGGGGACGCCACTCGATGGAGGCGCGGTGGCGGTGGAGTCCGAGATGAAGCTGGCGACGACGACGGCGTGGGACGATGTGCGGACGAGCGTGTCAGCACAAGCGCCCAGGATGCCAAAGCAGTGCCGGCGCCCGGGCAGCGAGACCCGGGCGACCAACATAGCAGCGGCGCCCGAGCTCGAGGCAGCCGACTGCTATGTCTTGAGCTTGCGTTGGTTTTCCTTGAAGAGGAAAGGGTGATGCAGCAATAGTAGCATAAGTATTTCCCTCAGTTTTTGAGAACCAAGGTATCAATCCAGTAGGAGGCTCCTCAAAAGTCTCATGCACCTACACAAACAAACAAAGAACTCGCAACCAACGCAATAAAGGGGTTATCAATCCCTTCACGGCCACTTGCGAAAGTGAGATCTAAGAGAGATAGTATGATAAGATAAATATATTTTTGGTATTTTATAATATAGATGCAAAAAGTAAAGATGCAAATAAAAGTAAATTGGAAGCAAATATGATAAGAGATAGACCCAGGGGCCATAGGTTTCACTAGAGGCTTCTCTCAAGATAGCATAAGTATTACGGTGGGTGAACAAATTACTGTCGAGCAATTGATATAAAAGCGAATAATTATGAGATTATCTAGGCATGATCATGTATATAGGCATCACGTCCGCAACAAGTAGACCGACTCCTACCTGTATCTACTACTATTACTCCACACATCGACCGACTCCTGCCTGCATCTAGAGTATTAAGTTCATAAGAACAGAGTAATGCCTTAAGCAAGATGACATGATGTAGAGGGATAAACTCATGCAATATGATATAAACCCCATCTTTTTATCCTCGATGGCAACAATACAATACGTGCCTTGCAACCCTTTCTGTCACTGGGTAAGGACACCGCAAGATTGAACCCAAAGCTAAGCACTTCTCCCATGGCAAGAAAGATCAATCTAGTAGGCCAAACCAAACTGATAATTCGAAGAGACTTGCAAAGATAACTCAATCATACATACAAGAATTCAGAGGAGATTCAAATATTTCACATAGATAAACTTGATCATAAACCCACAATTCATCGGATCTTGACAAACACACTACAAAAAGAGTTTACATCGAATAGATCTCCACAAGAGAGGGGGAGAACATTGTATTGAGATCCAAAAAGAGAGAAGAATCCATCTAGCTAATAACTATGGACCCGAAGGTCTGTGGTAAACTACTCATAACTCATTGGAGGGGCTATGGTGTTGATGTAGAAGCCCTCCGTGGTCGATTCCCCCTCCGGCAGAGCGCCGGCGAAGGCTCCAAGATGGGATCTCGTGGATACAGAAGGTTACGGTGGTGGAAATTGTGTTTCATTGGATCCCTGGATGTTTTCGGGGTACGTAGGCTTATATAGGAGGAAGAAGTACGTCGGTGGCCGCCCGAGGGGCCCACAAGACAGGGGTGCGCGCCCTGTAGGGGTGGGCGCGCCCTACCCTCTCGTGGCCGCCTCGGCTGCCTCTTGACTTGCACTCCAAGTCCTCTGGATCACGTTCATTCCAAAAATCACGCTCCCGGAGGTTTCATTCCGTTTGGACTCCGTTTGATATTCCTTTTCTTCAAAATACTGAAATAGGCAAAAAAAATAGCAATACGGGCTGGGCCTCCGGTTAGTAGGTTAGTCCAAAAAATGATATATATATGTGTAAAATAAAGCCCATAAACATCCAAAAGGGGTAATATAATAGCATGGAACAATCAAAAATTATAGATACGTTGGAGACGTATCAAGCATCCCCAAGCTTAATTCCTGCTCGTCCTCGAGTAGGTAAATGATAAAAACAGAATTTTTGATGTGGAATGCTATCTAGCATAATTCTCAATGTAATTTTCTTTATTGTGGCATGAATGTTCAGATCCAAAAGATTCAAAATAAAAGTTCATATTGATAAAAGAAATAGTAACACTTCAAGCATACTAATCAAAGTAATCATGTCTTCTCAAAATAACATGGCAAAAGAAAGTTCATCCCTACAAAATCATATAGTTAGGCTATACTTCATTTTTGTCACACAAAGATGTTCCCAACTTCTATACCCATGATGACAAGCCAAGCAATTGTTTCATACTTAAATAATCTCAAACTTTTTCAACCTTCACGCAATACATGAGCGTGAGCCATGGACATAGCACTATGGGTGGAATAGAATATGATGATGGGGATTGTGTGGAGAAGACAAAAAAAAAGGAGAAAGTCTCACATTGACGAGGATAATCAACGGGCTATGGAGATGTCCATCAATTGATGTCAACATGAGGAGTAGGGATTGCCATGCAACGGATACATTAGAGCTATAAATGAACGCTCAACATAAGGAAACTAGTGGGTGTGCATCCAACTTGCTTGCTCACGAAGACCTAGGGCATTTGAGGAAGCTCATCGTAGGAATATACAAGCCAAGTTCTATAATGAAAAATTCCCACTAGCATGAAAAAGACAACCTATGAGACTCACTAAATGAAAAACATGGTGCTACTTTGAAGCACAATATATGAGACTCACTACATGAAGAACAAGGTGCTACTTTGAAGCACAAGTGTGGAAAAAGAGATAGTAACATTGCCCCCTTTATTTATTTTCTTTTATTTTCTTGTTTTCTTTATTTTCTTTTTTTGGCCTTTCTTTTTTTTTTGGCCTTTCTTCTTTTTTTTCTTTTTGGGCAATGCTCTAATAATGATGATCATCACACTTTCATTGATTACAACATATGAATTACAACTCGAAACTAGAACAAGATATGACTCTATATGAATGCCTCCGACGGTGTACCGGGATGGTGCAATGAATCAAGAGTGACATGTATGAAAAATAATGCATGGTGGCTTTGCCACAAATACGATGTCAACTACATGATCATGCAATGGCAATATGACAAAAGTAAAGTATGTCATGATGATGATGAACGGAACGGTGGAAAGTTGCATGGCAATATATCTCGGAATGGCTATGGAAATGCCATAATAGGTAGGTATGGTGGCTGTTTTGAGGAAGATATAAGGAGGTTTATGTGTGATAGAGTGTATCGTATCATAGAGTTTGGATACATCGGCGAAGTTTGCACCAACTCTCAAGGTGAGAAAGGGCAATGCACGGTACCGAAGAGGCTAGCAATGGTGGAAAGGTAAAAGTGCGTATAATCCATGGACTCAACATTAGTCAAAAGAACTCATATACTTATTGCAAAAATTTATAAGTCATCAAAAATCAAGCACTACACGCATGCTCCTAGGGGGATAGATTGGTAGAAAAAGACCATCGCTCGTCCCCGACCACCACTCATAAGGATGCACAAGCCAAGTACACTTCATGTTTCAAATTTGTTACACAACTTTAACCATACGTGCATGCTACGGGACTTGCTAACTTCAACACAAGCATTCTTTAAATTCATAATCACCCAACTAGCATGACTTTAATATCACTACCTCCATATCTCAAAACAATTATCAAGTATCAAATTGATCATAGCATCCAATTCACTTCCTATGATAGTTTTTATTATACCCAACTTGGATGCCTACCATTCTAGGACCAATTTTATAACCATAGCAAATATCATGCTGTTCTAAAAGACTCTCAAAATAATATAAATGAAGCATGAGAGACTAGCAATTTCTTCAAAATTAAGTCACCGCCGTGCTCTAAAAGATATAAGTGAAGCACTAGAGCAAAAACTATCAAGCTCAAAAGATATAAGTGAAGCACATAGAGTATTCCAGCAAATTCTAATCAAGTAGGCTTCTCCCAAAAGGTGTGTACATCAAGGATGATTGTGGTAAACTAAAAAGCAAAGACTAATATAATACACGACGCTCCAAGCAAAACACATATCATGTGGCGAATAAAAATATAGCTCCAAGTAAAGTTACCAATGGACGGAGACGAAAGAGGGGATGCCTTCCCGGGGCATCCCCAAGCTTAGGCTTTTGGCTTTCCTTGAATATCTTGGGCTGATATGGGCATCCCCAAGCTTAGGCTCTTGCCACTGCTTATTCCATAGTCCATAAAAGCTTTACCCAAAACTTGAAAACTTCACAACACAAAACTCAACAGGAAATCTTATAAGCTCCGTTAGTGAAAGAAAACAAAATCACCACATAAGGTACTGTAATGAACTCATTCTTTATTTATTTTGGTGTTAAACCTACTGTATTCCAACTTATCTATGATTTATAAACTATTTTACTAGCCATAGATGCATCAAAATAAGCAAACAACACACGAAAAACAGAATCTGTCAAAAACAGAATAGTCTGTAGCAATCTGTAACTAACGCAAACTTCTGGAACTCTAAAAATCCTACAAAATAGTAAGTCCTGGAAAATTTGTCTATTTATCAGCAGCAAAAATAATCAACGCAAAATCACGTTTCTGTGATTTAACAAAATTAAATTTCTGTGTGCAAAGTTTCTGTTTTTCAGCAGAATCAAATCAAATATCATCATAGGTTATCCTATAGGTTCTACTTGGCACAAACACTAATTAAAACATAAAAACACATCTAAACAGAAGGTAGATGCAAAATTTATTACTAAACAGGAACAAAAACAAAAAACACAAAGAAAATTGGTTGCCTCCCAACTAGCGCTATCGTTTAACGCCCCTAGCTAGGCATAAAAGCGAAGATAGATCTAAGTAGTGCCATCTTTCGCACTAAATTCATAAGTAGCTCGCATGATAGATTCATAGGGTAATTTAACTTTCTTTCTTGGAAAGTGCTCCATGCCTTTCTTTAATGGAAATTGGAATCTAATACTCCCTTCCTTCATATCAATAATTGCGCCAATAGTTCTAAGGAAAGGTCTACCAAGAATAATAGGGCAAGAAAGATTGCAATATATATCAAGAACGATAAAATCTACGGGCACCAAATTTCTATTTGCAACAATGAGAACATCATTGATCCTTCCCTTTGGCTTTTTAATGGTGGAATCCGCAAGATGCAAATTTAAAGAGCAATCATCAAGATCATGGAAACCTAGAATATCACATAAAGTTTTCAGAATCGTGGAAACACTAGCACCCAAATCACACAAAGCAAAACACTCATGATCTTTAATTCTAATTTTTATAGTAGGTTCCCACTCATCATTAAGTTTTCTAGGTATAGAAACTTTCAAATTAAGTTTTTCATCATAAGATTGCATCAAGGCATCAACAATGTGTTTGGTAAAAGCTTTATTTTGACTATAAGCATGAGGAGAATTAACAACGGATTGCAACAAGGAAATACAACCTTCAAAAGAACAATTATCATAATCAAATTCCTTGAAATCCGAGATAGTGGGTTCAATACTATTTAAATTCATGACCTCTCCAATCCCACTTTTACCAAATTTAACATCAAGAACTAAAAACTCTGAATTCTTGGGACGCCTTCTAGGTAAAGTTGACTCATCTTTAGTCCCATAATTATCAAGATTCATATTGCAAAACAAAGATCTAATAGAAGACGCATCAATAACTTTAAGATCTTCATCATTATTTTCATGGAAACTAGAAGAACACGCCTTTATAAAGCTATCTTTCTTAGCACGCAATCTAGCGGTTCTTTCCTTGCACTCGTCAATGAAAATTCTTATTACTTTGAGAGACTCATTGATATCATGCTTAGGGGAAGAAGATCTAAGTTTAAGAGAATCAACATCAAGCGAAAGTCTATCAACGTTCCTAGCCAAATCATCAACTTTGAGCAATTTTTCTTCAAGCAAAGCATTAAAACTCTTTTGAGAGATCATAAATTCTTTTACACTATTCTCAAAATCAGAGGGCATCTTATTAAAATTACCATAAGAATTATTGTAGGAATTTCCATAATTATTAGAGGAATTACTAGGGAACGGTCTAGAATTAAAGTTTCCTTTATAAGCATTGTTTCCAAAACTATTCCTACCAACAAAATTCACATCCATAGAATCATTATTATTCTCAATCAAAGTAGACAAAGGCATATCACTGGGATCAAGAGGAGTATTTTTAGTAGCAAACAACTTCATAAGTTCATCCATCTTTCCACTCAAAACATTGATTTCTTTTATAGCATGCACTTTTTTACTAGAAGATCTTTCGGTGTGCCATTGAGAATAATTAGCCATAATATTATCAAGAAGTTTTGTAGCATATCCTAATGTGATTTCCATAAACGTGCCTCCCGCGGCCGAATGTAAGAGATTTCTAGAAGCAAAGTTTAAACCGGCATAAAAAAATTGTATGATCATCCATAAATTCAAACCATGAGTAGGGCAATTGCGAATCATCAATTTCATTCTTTCCCAAGATTGGGCAACATGCTCATGATCAAGTTGTTTAAAATTCATAATATCGTTCCTAAGTGTGATAATCTTAGCGGGAGGAAAATACTTAGAGATAAAAGCATATTTGCACTTGTTCCAAGAATCAATACTATTTTTAGGCAAAGACAAAAACCAAACTTTAGCACGATCTCTAAGTGAAAACGGAAATAACTTAAATTTAACAATATCGTTATCCGTATCTTTCTTCTTTTGCATATCACACAAATCAACAAAGTTGTTTAGATGAGTAGCGGCATCTTCACTAGGAAGGCCGGCGAATTGATTTTTCATAACAAGATTCAGCAAAGCAGTATTAATTTCACAAGACTCAACATTATTAAGAGGAGCAATCGGAGTACTAAGGAAATCATTATTATTGGTATTCGAGAAAACACACAATTTGGTATTATCTTGCGACATGGCAACAAGTAATCCAAAACACAAGCAAACAGAAAAATTATAGATACGTTGGAGACGTATCACCGACGAGCTTGCCGCAGTTGGGGACGAGACCGATGAGGCGGACCGCGGGGCCGCCGTGCAGACGAGGTGGAGGCGGGTGGTGATGTAGAGCTTCCGGTCGGAGCAGGGCGGCGACGGTCTGCGCAGGGCGACAGACGGGCAGACGCGCGGACGACGGCCGCGAGGGGCCGCCTGTCGCGCGAGGCTGCCGGGTCGGTTAAGGAACCGGCCGGTCGCGCCGGTGTTGGATAGAGACGCACGGGGGTCGATGGTGGTGGCAGGCAACACAAACCAATGTTAGATCGGAAAACCAAAAAAGAAACGCCGATCAAAGCAACCGGTGGGAGATGGAAAAATCTGGATCAAAGGATCGGGAAAAAAACTCACTAGGGCAGCCGGTCAGCATAACCGGCAGACGTACCCTAGGTACGGGTGGAGCGACCCCCGACGGCGGTCATGAAGGCCGACCGCCCCGTGGGCGGCACACGGGGCTGAAGCGACGTGCGACGGCTAGGGTTTGGATCGGTTAGGCTGATAGCATGTTAGAAGAGATAGATAAGAATTGATGAAATCGATTGTTTTGTTATTTGAGTCTCGTGGGCATAGTACAATGATCAATTTAAAGTACAAGACAAGGCATTATCAAATTCTAGTCTATCTTATACTTCTTAATAATCATACACTCAGCAACAAAGAAGAGGGGGGGGGGGGGGAGAGAGAGAGAGTGTGTACACATGCAAGTTGTATGTGTGTGGACAACGCTATGCTGTCTGCCCATGCATGGGCTCGGTGAGGTACGTGCGTATCCATACGCGTGAAAATGTTTCATTTCTTTAGCTGATGTGTAAGTAACTTCGTCGTTATTTCCGAAATAGTCAGTAGGCACGTACGCCGGCCGGCCGTATAATTAAAGGGTTCTAGCTAGCATAATTGGTCGACCGATCGATACCTAAGATCCATTGATGAGACACTATCCGATCTTAGAGCATCCACAACGGCGAACAGCAAATTCGACTCTACACATGCCCACAGAGCGTCCGCATGCGTCCGTGGACAGTGACCGATCACGCTTTAAATTTATTCCTCTACATCTGGATACCTCATTGTAGAAACCTTAGATTCATACAAAAGCATGCAAACGATGAAATCCACGTACTACATAGATCAAATAACCTATACTACACTAATCCTTGTCGGAGATGTCCACTATCTTCGTGCTCGGCTCCGGGTACATGGGCGGCTACCGCAGCTCCAACTCCTACTCAATCTGGAACCGGCGCTCCGACATGAGCATAGCATAGGTGGTCTTTTTTTGCCGACCCATGGCGATGCCGGACAGCATGGGAAGAGCGGCGGAGTGCGAGAGAGGTGGTGGATGGGCTCAAGTTGGCAGCGTGGATAGGGAGGAGGTGGATGTGGCTAAGGTTGGGGGACGCCGACCAGCTTAAATAGTCGGATTTGACCTCGGGCGGCGAGCCGGAGCAGCGCCATGCGACATTACCTCCCATCGGAGGAGACGTCCGTCGGCCCGCCGTGTTCCCGGGTGATTCCGCGTGGGAACCCATCGCCAGTCCGATGTGGCGGACACGTCCGGCGCGCCCAGGCGCCCCCAGATCCACCCTATATTTGGGTTGGATATAAGAGATGCCGGTCAGGCCGAACGTTTGAGGCCTGTTTAAGGAGTCTGTTTGGGTCGCATTTTTGTGACCGGACCGTTCATTGGCGCGTCCGACTGTAGATGCTCTTGCAGTTTCTTTAATGTTTCCAAGGTTCAAATGCACATTGATTGTAGGAGCATACGAAACAAAACAAAGCTGATAGCTTCATATATCCCCGTACATATATACTACCATTTCGTAATGGAGAGGGAGACATATTCTTCCATTGAGTTCGTGCAACTCCCTCCTAGGACCTACCAAAGTACTATCATCGATCGAATCTGATTTAGGCAGATGCTTCTTCACTTGTCTGATATCATATATATACATGCACGAGCTGGCTAATGGAGTTGGCCTTTCTAGGGCACAATGCTACTTCTTCTATAATTGCTGCATGCTGGGAGAATATATCTTTGTAGTACAAAGAGTTAGGTAAGCGATTCCAATATTCCCTGCAATTCTGTTTTGCACTTCTGCCCTATTTGTTTCACATTAACTATCTGCAAGTTACTTATAGTAACCCATAATAAGCAGAGAGAAATGAACAAATTCTAGTATACTACTATCGGATTCCAGGTTTTCTTCAAGGCAAAGCTATTTTTATATGGGCGTCCTACTGTGTTTCATCCGTGAAACTTTGTCCTCTCACTGCAAGCATGCATGCAGCTGTCAGGCTGTGATTCCTTCCGTATATCCAAATAAGTTGATGGTGTGTTTGTCGTCATGTCTGGGCAAAAATCGGGTCAACGATATACGCATTGCTCAGACAAGAGAACACATGGAGTGCCAAGTCCACTGGTCTATGTGCATGCATGCATGCAACACCATAGATCAGTGGCGCGCATATTGCTCCGTGTCTGTCCCTTTCAGTTGCGGGATCGATTCCGTGTCCTTTTCCCTCGTACTCTCTATCTCTCTCTCATGTGCTGTATGGTGCGCAGGGGAAAGCTAGCGCTTGTCTCTCTTTCTCTTTTGGCTTGCAACGAAAAACAACTTCTTGGATTCTCTCTCTTTCTCTCTAACAGACAGGCGCACACAAGAACATAGTATTGGTGATGAAAAGAAAAGAAAAGAGAACACGCATGCATCTAGCTAGCTAGGTGAGTTAACACATTGTTAGGCCCTCCCATGTGTCGTTTGATTCGGTCCCGTAAAGAAGTTGCAAGGGGAATTTGTGTTAGTGGGATTGGGAATAACAGAACATGGGGCCTCCCTTTTTGGATATATTCCCTCGCTCCCAAGTGCCATGTCGAGCCATCTTTCTTTCCTCCTAAGCAATGTTTGGGCAATTCTTTTGATCGGGAACCTAGTAGAGTAATAGTACTATATGTGTGCAGGTCACTTTGCGGCAATAATATGAAATCGCTTTGGGATCGGAGCAAATCTGAGTTAAATTGGTGGGCATTTGGCATGTGCGGATGCGAATATGTATAGGGGAGGGTTTTGTGATTCTATGCCGTCATGGACTGATTTCTGCAGTGGGCCTCGCTCGCGCACATGTATCCACGATCCGTCCCTCGGTGCCCTCAGCATATATGTGCGAGGCTATATCTAGCTTATTGCGAGAGGTAGCCCCGTCACGCGTCTAACGCTCCATTAAATAGGCCAACCCAACACTGTAGTTCTCTTTAATGGTTTTGGGAAGGTTAAGGACCGTCTTTTCAGGTATTTTTGAATATTTATTTGGCTATTCATAAAAAGTTAGGATTGGTTTTGTTTGAATTCATCAACATCTCTTTGAATTGACAAACTTTATGTCAAATTGACAATATTTTGCAAATTCAAGAATTTGTTAGAAATTGCAAACATAGTTTGAATTCACTGACATTTTTAAAAATTCAAACATTTTCTTTTAAAATGCGACCATTTCTGAAATTTGTGAACGTTTTTTGAAATCTGCGACCATTTTTTGAAGTCATGGACATTTTTTAACTTGTGAACATTTTTTGAATTTGCATGCTTTTTGAATTCACTAGCCCTTTTCGAACTCGTGGATGTTTTTGAATTAAGAACATTTTTCATCTTTGCAGACATTTTTTGAAATTGAGAATATTTTTCAAAATTGCATTCATTATTTCCAAATTACAAACAAATTTTTTATTTGTAAACAATTTTTTAAACTCGAGAACATTGTTGCATAATCACAGTTTTCATACTTTTTCCTAAATTCATGAATATGTTTCAAATTTATTATTATTTTGAAAATCAATAAAAAAAATTCAAATTCCGATGAACATTTTTTATTTAAAAAAATAAATAAATAAAGGAAATAAAAACTAAAGTCAAAAAATAAAAATAAAAACTTGCGACCCGTATTGGGCCGGCCCCGCGGGAAGGGCTATGCATACGCGCCGGCTAGCAGGTCCCACTAAATGGTGCGGCTTTGTCTAAGAAAACACTAAATATTGGGGAGCAACTAATTAACGAGCGCTCCTTCGGTAGCCTCGCAAGGATCGGCGTCACTTGACCCGCTCTCAGCCATTTGCCACGTGTCGCACTACGGGCACTCCCTCCGGATTTTATTTTTTTTATTCTTCCGCACGCGTTTTCGGCTTTTTAAACGGGTTTTTTCTGGGTTTTTTTACGTTTTGGTTTTCTACGGGTCTTCCCTAACTTTTCGACAAAAAAACGAAAAAATAATTTTTTTGCCCAAAAAAATGCATTTTTTTCGCGAGAGTCACGGTTTTGTTTTCGCAAGAGGCACGGTTGTGCTTTCGCGAGAGGCACGGCCGTGCCTCTTGGAAACAAAAAAAAACGTGTTATCTGTTTTTTTTTCTTTCGTGAGAGACACGGTTTTGCTTCCGCGAGAGGCACGGTCGTGCTTTCGCGAGAGGCACGGGCATGCCTCTTTCGGAAAGGAAAAAAAACGCGTTTTCTGATATATTTTTTTCTTTCGCGAGAGGCATGGTTTTGCTTCCGCGAGAGGCACGGTTGTGCTTTCGCAAGAGGCACGGGTGTGCCTCTTTAGGAAAGGAAAAAAAACACGTTTCCTGTTTTTTTTTCTTTCGCGAGAGGCACGGTTTTGCTTCCGCGAGAGGCACGGTTATGCTTTCGCGAGAGACACGGGCGTGCCTCTTTCGGAAAGGGAAAAAACGCTTTTTTGTTTTTTTTTTCTTTCGCGAGAGACACGGTTTTGCTTCCGTGAGAGGCACGGTTGTGCATTTCGCGAGAGGCACGGGCGTGCCTTTTTCGGAAAGGGAAAAAACACGTTTTCTGTTTTTTTTATTTCACGAGAGGCACGGTTTTGCTTCCGCGAGAGGCACGGTTGTGATTTCGTCAGAGGCACAGGCGTGCTTTTTTCGGGAAGGGAAAAAAACCCGTGTTCCCGGTTGTGACATGCAGCACGCCACTTGTCACAACCTGGGAAAGTTAAAGTAATCTCCGCAAGGAGTACTCCTTAACTAATGATTTCGCTAAATATTGTGGCTTTTGTCTCCCCCTGCTACGAGACATAGCAACCACTCGCTTCAAAGGGCAGCGAGACGTGTCCAGGCCAGGCCATGATATCGATTTTCTCAAACTACGAAAAGAACACATCCAGGGAGCTAAAAAAATAACGTGTGCGATGTCTAAATGTTTGTTTTATCCTTGGACTAGAGCAATATACGAAGAGACTTTGGCTCCTTATGATTCATGTCATAATTGTTGATTATATTTTACGTTTGCAACTGTTGTTGAGAAATAGACGATTTGAGAGAGAGACATATTTGGTAGTCGTAGAAATTTAACTAAGTATATATCAATGTAGATTGAGAATGAGCTTTGAGTGAGGAGAAGACACAAGGAGAAAGTCTTCCAAGGAGACTCTGCAAACAATGGTACAGAGTCCAATTAAAGGAGTTTATTGGACGAGTGTGCATCGTTGGCTCTCGGGCTCTATGTAGCCCTAGAATTTTGAAAATAAATTAAAAAAATCCTTTTATGTTTTAAGAAATAGTCAGAGATACAGACATATGCATGCAGTATCGCAGTAGGCAAGACATAGCTCTTGCGGGAATGCCTCCACATAATCAGTGCCTTTCATGCGCTTAGGATGCACCCTACATACGATCCTATGCCTTGTCGAAAAACAACGGTGGTTCAGATGCCGATGGGGCCGCCGACTACAATGGGCAAAACAGTGCCAGCGACAGTCGAAACCAACGGAGCCACGCGAAACAAAAGTACGTAATAGGTGGGAATGGCTACTTACCACGATGAATTTGCTCATGAACTATAGTAAGGGAGTAATACTACATCTACCAAAGGTTACTAAATGTTTTTACAACGGATTATGATTGGAAATAGAGGGATAAAGGGGCCCAACCCAGTTGAATTTAGGGGGGCAAAGAGTTATAGTTTGGAAAGTTAAGTAAAACTTTTATTATTCTTTGTATGTGTAGCATTATAGATAGTTATGAAAAGGGACATAAATTATTGGGACCAACCCACTTCCTCGTTGTTAAAATCAACAAACATTTTTCAGATCCACAAATATTCTTAAAATGAACTAGTAACATTTTTAAAATTCGTTAACATTTTTAAGATTCATGAACATTTTCTATATTCACAAAAAATATTGGTAAATATTCTTAAAATTTATGATTTTTTTAGGAATTTACATATATTTTTGAAAATTCATAAAAATATTTTTAATTCAAACTATTTAACAAAAAAATGAATTTCCAAAATTTTCATAAAAACATAGCATTTAATTCAAATTCATGAACTTTATTGAGTGTGTGAATATTTTCCAAAATTTCACGAAAACTGTTTAAAGTTCATGAACATTTTTAAGTCGTGAATTTTTTTAAATTTTTAACTTCAAAAGGGTAGCCAGTTTTTTTTCTTGGGAAGGAGAGCAACTTTTGCAAAGGCGAGCATAAATAAAACAACAAAGGGTGAGCACACGAAGGCGTTTCCTATTTGACGCTTCAGGCACCTGTTATAATGCATTTTGCAAATGGGACACACACACACACCGTTGGTGCTGGGCCGTCCCATCTACCATTTTTCCGTTTTTTAACAACAAAAACTGCAGGCCCATAGGGCAGAAAACCCTATTCGCCGGTCGATGCGGCGAACTGTCAGGAAATCACAGACAGCAGCGACGCGAGCGATCTACAAGGGACAGCCCGCTTCCAGCTATACACAGTGCATCCAATCGGTTTTACAAACCTTTGGTTATTAGGAAGCCCTTTGGATTAGGATTTGTCACTCCGTGTCTCGGCGATAATTCGTAAAAGAATTTTTTTATCGAGAATAGGATTTGTCACTCCATGTTTCGGGGAGGTATCTCTGGGCCCTCTCGGTAATGCTCATCACTATAAGCCTTACAAGCAATGTGACTAATGAGTTAGTTGCGGGATGAAGCATTACAGAACGAGTAAAGAGACTTGCCGGTAACGAGATTGAACTAGGTATGATGATACCGACGATCAAATATCGGGCAAGTAACATACCGATGACAAAGGGAATAACGTATGTTGTTGTGTGGTTTGACCGATAAAGATCTTCGTAGAATATGTAGGAGCCAATATGAGCATCCAGGTTCCGCTATTGGTTATTGATCGGAGATATGTCTCGATCATGTCTACATAGTTCTCGAAGCACTAGGGTCCGCACGCTTAACGTTCGATGATGATTTGTATTATGAGTTATGTGTTTTTGATGACCGAAGTTTGCTCGGAGTCCCGGATGAGATCACAGACGTGACGAGGAGTCTCGAAATGGTCGACACATAAAGATTGATATATTGGACTATGTTATTCAGACACCGGAAGAGTTCCGAGTGGTTTCGAGTAAAAGGGGAGTGCCAGAGGGGTTACCAGAACCTCCCGGGGAAGCAATGGGCCAACATGGGCCATAGGGGAGAGAGAGGACAACCCACATAGGGGAGCCCCCCCATAGGGAGTCCGAACAGGACAAGGGAAGGGGGCGCGGCCCCTCTTTCCCTCTCCCTCTCCCTCTCCCTTCATTCCCCTCTTCCTCCAGGTGGAATCCTACTAGGACATGGAGTCCTAGTAGGACTCCCTTATCCTGGCGTGCCCTGCAAGGGCCGTCCGGCCTTCCCCTCTCCTCCTTTATATACAGGGGCAGGGGGCACCCCAAAGCACAACATCAAGTTCTCTTAACCGTGTGCGGTGCCCCCTTCACAGTTACACACCTCGGTCATATCGTCGTAGTGCTTCGGCGAAGCCCTACGCCGGTAACATCATCAACACCGTCGCTACGCCGTCGTGCTGACGGAACTCTCCCTCGTCCTCAACTG
The DNA here is from genome assembly GCF_018294505.1 of Triticum aestivum. NCBI lineage: Eukaryota > Viridiplantae > Streptophyta > Magnoliopsida > Poales > Poaceae > Triticum > Triticum aestivum. The sequence continues at coordinate 114,208,105 of NC_057801.1, read as the reverse complement.
GATCAAGAGCTCGAGGGACATCATTGGGCTGAACGTGTGATGAACGCGGAGGTGTCGTACGTTTGGTGCTTGGATCGGTTGGATCGTGAAGACGTTCAACTACATCAACCGCATTAACTAAACACTTCCGCTTTGGGTCTACGAGGGTACATGGACACACTCTCCCCTCTCGTTTCTATGCATATCCTAGATAGATCTTGCGTGATCGTAGGATTTTTTTTGAAATTACTGTATTCCCCAATAGTGGCATCAGAGCCAGGTCTATGCGCGGATGTTTTATGCATGAGTAGAACACAAAGAGTTGTGGGCGATAATAGTCATACTACTTACCACCAACGTCTTACTTTGATTCGGCAGTATTGTTGGATGAAGCGGCCCGGACCGACATTACATGACCGCGTTCATGATACTGGTTCTACCGACGTGCTTTTGCACATAGGTGGCTGGCGGGTGTCTATTTCTCCAAGTTTAGTTGAATCGAGTTTGACTACGGCCAGTCCTTGTTAAAGGTTAAAACAGCACACTTGACGAAAAATCATTGTGGTTTTGATGCGTAGGTAAGAACGGTTCTTGCTAGAAGCCCGTAGCAGCCACGTAAAACTTGCAACAACAAAGTAGAGGACGTCTAACTTGTTTTTGCAGGGCTTGTTGTGATGTGATATGGTCAAGACATGACGTGATATAAATTGTTGTATGAGATGATCATGTTTTGTAACAGAGTTATCGGCAACTGGCAGGAGCCATATGGTTGTCGCTTTATTGTATGAAATGCAATCGCCATGTAATTGCTTTACTTTATCACTAAGCGGTAGCGATAGTCGTAGAAGCAATAGTTGGCGAGACGACAACGATGCTACGATGGAGATCAAGGTGTCAAGCCGGTGACGATGGAGATCATGACGATGATTCGGTGATGGAGATCATGAGCACAAGATGATGATGGCCATATCATGTCACATATTTTGATTGCATGTGATGTTTATCTTTTATGCATCTTATTTTGCTTAGTATGGCGATAGCATTATAAGATGATCCCTTACTAAATTTCAATGTATAAGTGTTCTCCCTAAGTATGCACCGTTGCGACAGTTCTTTGTGCTGAGACACCACTTGATGATCGGGTGTGATAGGCTCTACGTTCACATACAACGGGTGCAAGCCAGTTTTGCACATGCGGAATACTCGGGTTAAACTTGACGAGCCTAGCATATACAGATATGGCCTCGAAAAACTGGAGACCGAAAGGTCGAACGTGAATCATATAGTAGATATGATCAACATAGAGATGTTCACCATTGAAGACTACTCCATCTCACGTGATGATCATACATTGTTTAGTTGATTTGGATCACGTATCATTTAGATGACTTGAGAGATGTCTATCTAAGTGGGAGTTCTTCAGTAATATGATTAACCGAACTTTAATTTATCATGAACTTAGTCCTGATAGTATTTTGCAAATTATGTTGTAGATCAATAGCTCGCGTTGTAGCTTCCATATGTTTTTATATGTTCCTAGAGAAAACTAAGTTGAAAGATGATAGTAGCAAAGATACGGACTGGGTCCATGATCTGAGGTTTATCCTCATTGCTGCACAAAAGAATTATGTCCTTGATGCACCGCTAGGTGACATACCTATTGTAGGAGCAGATGCAGATGTTGAACGTTTGGCTAGCTCAATATGATGACTACTTGATAGTTTAGTGCACCATGCTTTACGGCTTAGAATCGGGACTTCAAAGACGTTTTGAACGTCATGGAATATATGAGATGTTCCAGGAGTTGAAGTGAATATTTCAAGCAAATGCCCGAGTTGAGAGATATGAAGTCTCCAACAAGTTCTATAGCTAAAAGATGGAGGAGAATAGCTCAAGTAGTGAGCATGTGCTCAAAATGTCTGGGTACTACAATCGCTTGAATCGAGTGGGAGTTAATCTTCCAGATAAGATAGTGATTGACAGAGTTCTCTAGTCACCGTCACCAAGTTACTGGAACTTCGTGATGAACTATAATATGCAAGGGATGACGAAAGAAATTCCCGAGCTCTTCGTTATGCTGAAATCAACGAAGTTAGAAATCAAGAAAAAGCATCAAGTGTTGATGATTAAACATGACCACTAGTTTCAAGTAAAGGGCAAAGGGAAAGAAAGGGAACTTCAAGAAGAATGGCAAGCATGTTGCCACTCCCATGAAGAAGCCCAAAGCTGGACCTAAGCCTGAAACTGAGTGCTTCTACTGCAAAGGGAATGGTCACTGGAAGCGGAAATACCCCAAATATTTGGCGGATAAGAAGGATGGCAAAGTGAACAAAAGTATATTGGATATACATGTTATTAATGTGTACCTTACTAGTGCTCGTAGGTAACCCTGGATATTTGATACTTGTTCAGTTGCTAATACTAGTAACTCGAAACAGGAGTTGCGGAATAAATAGAGACTAGTTAAGGGTGAAGTGATGATGTATGTTGGAAGAGGTTCCAATATTGATATGATCATCATCGCACACCCCCTATACTTTCAGGATTAGAGTTGAACATAAATAAATGTTATTTGGTGTTTGCGTTAAAGCATGAATATGATTATATCATGTTTATTGCAATACGATTATTCATTTAAGACAGAGAATAATTGTTATTCTATTTACATGAATAAAACCTTCTATGGTCATACACCCAATATTGATGGTTTATTGAATCTTGATCGTAGTGATACACATATTTATAATATTGATGCCAAAAGATGCAAAGTTGATAATGATAGTGCAACATACTTGTGGCACTAACGTTTAGGTCATATTGGTGTAAAGCGCATGAAGAAATTCCATGCTGATGGGCTTTTGGAATCACTTGATTATGAATCATTTGATACTTGCGAACCGTTCCTTATGGGCAAGATGACTAAAACTCTGTTCTCCGGAACAGTGGAGTGAGCTAATGACTTATTGGAAATAATACATACCGATGTACGCGGTCCGATGAGTGTTGAGGCTTGTGGCATGTATCATTATTTTCTGACCTTCACAGATGATTTGAGAAGATATGGGTATCTACTTAATGAAACACAAGTCTGAAACATTTGAAAAGTTCAAAGAATTTCAGAGTGAAGTGGAGAATCATTGTAACAAGAAAATAAAGTGTCTATGATCTGATCGTGGAGGTGAATATTTGAGTTACGAGTTTGGCCTTCATTTATAACAATGTGGAATAGTTTCACAGCTCACGCCACCTGGAACACCACAACATAATGGTGTGTCCGAACATCGTAACCACACTTTATTGGATATGGTGCGATCTATGATGTCTCTTACTGATTTACCCCTATCGTTTTGGGGTTATGCTTTAGAGACGGCTGCATTCACTTTAAATAGGGCACCATCAAAATCCGTTGAGACGACGCCTTATGAACTGTGGTTTGGCAAGAAACCAAAGTTGTCGTTTCTTAAAGTTTGGGGTTGTGATTCTTATGTGAAAAAGCTTCAACCTGATAAGCTCGAACCCAAATCGAAGAAGTGCGTCTTCATAGGATACCCAAAGGAAACTGTTGGGTACACCTTCTATCACAGATCTAAAGGCAAGATATTCGTTGCTAAGAATGGATCCTTTCTAGAGAAGGAGTTTCTCTCGAAAGAAGTGAGTGGGAGAAAAATAGAGCTTGATGAGGTAATTGTACCTTCTCCCGAATTGGAAACTAGTTCATCACAGAAATTAGTTCCAGTGATTCCTACACCAATTAGTGAGGAAGCTAATGATGATGATCATGAAACTTCAGATCAAGTTACTACAGGACCTCGTAGGTCTTCTAGAGTAAGGTGCACACCAGAATGGTACGGTAATTCTATTCTGGAAGTCATGTTACTAGACCATGATGAACCTACGAACTATGAGGAAACGATGATGAGCCCAGATTCCGCGAAATGGCTTGAGGCCATGAAATCTGAGATGGGATCCATGTATGAGAACAAAGTGTGGACTTTGATGGATTTTCCCGATATTCGGCAAGCCATAGAAAATAAATGGATCCTCAAGAAGAAGACTGAAGCTGACGGTAATGTTACTGTATAAAGCTCTACTTGTTGCAAAAGGTTTTTGACAAGTTCAAGGAGTTGACTACGATGATACTTTCTCATCCGTAGCGATGCTTAAGTCTGTCTGAATCATGTTAGCAATTGTCACATTTTATGATTATGAAATTTGGTAGATGGATGTCAAAACTTCATTCCTGAATGGATTTCTGGAAGAAAAGTTGTATATGATGCAACCAGAAGGTCTTGTCGATCCAAAGGGTGCTAACTAAGGGTGCTAACAAAGTGTGCAAACTCCAGCGATCCATTTATGGACTGGTGCAAGCCTCTCGGAGTTGGAATAAACACTTTCATAGTGTGATCAAAGCATATGGTTTTATACAGACTCGCGGTAAAGCTTGTATTTACAAGAAAGTGAGTGGGAGCACTACAGCCTTTCTGATAAGTATATGTATATGAAATATTGATCGGCAATGATGTAGAATTTTCTGGAAAGCATAAAGGAGAGTTTGAAAGGAGATTTTTTCAAAGAAATACCTCGGTGAAGCTGCTTACATATTGGGCATCAAGATCTATAGAGATAGATCAAGACGCGTGATAAGATTTTTTAATGAGTACATACCATGACAAGATTTTGAAAGAGTTCAAAATGGATCAGTCAAAGAAGGAGTTTTTGCATGTATTACAAGGTGTAAAGTTGAGTAAGACTCAAAACCCGACCACGGCAGAAGATAGAAAGAGAATGAAGGTCATTCCCTATGCCTCAGTCATAGGTTCTATAAAGTATGCCATGCTATGTACCAGACCAGTTGTGTTCCTTGCTATGAGTTTGGCAAGGGGGTATGATAGTGATCCAGGAGTGGATCACTGTATAGCGGTCAAAGTTATCCTTAGTTACCTAAGAGGACTAAGGACGAAGTATTTCTTGGTTATGGAGGTGATAAAGAGTTCGTCGTAAAGAGTTACGTCGATGTAAGCTTTACACCAATCCAGATGACTCTGAGTCTCAATCTAGATATATATTGAAAGTGGGAGCAATTAGCTAGAGTAGCTCCATGCGGAGCATTGTAGACATAGAAAATTTGCAGAATACATACGGCTCTGAATTTAGCAGACCCGTTGACTAAACTTCTCTCACAAGCAAAACATAATCACACCTTAGTACTCTTTGTGTGTTAATCACATAGCGATGTGAACTAGATTCTTGACTCTAGTAAACCCTTTGGTTATTGGTCACATGGCGATGTGAACTATGGGTGTTAATCACATATAGATGTGAACTATTGTTGTTAAATCACATGGCGATGTGAACTAGATTATTGACTCTAGTGCAAGTGGGAGACTGAAGGAAATATGCCCTAGAGGAAATAATAAAGTTGTTATTTATATTTCCTTATATCATGATAAATGTTTATTATTCATGCTAGAATTGTATTAACCGGAAACTTAGTACATGTGTGAATACATATACAAAAGAAAGTGTCCCTGGTATGCCTCTACTTGACTAGCTCGTTAATCAAAGAAGGTTATGTTTCCTAACCATATACATGTGTTGTCATTTGATGAACGGGATCACATCATTAGGATAATGACGTGATGGACATGACCCATCCGTTAGCTTAGCATTATTCGTTTCAGTTTCATTGCTACTGCTTTCTTCATGACTTATACATGTTCCTCGGACTATGAGATTATGCAACTCCCGAATACCGGAGGAACACCTTGTGTGCTATCAAACGTCACAACGTAACTGGGTGATTGTAAAGATGCTCTACAGGTGTCTCCAAATGTGTTTGTTGGGTTGGCATAGATCGAGATTAGGATTTGTCACTCCGTGTCTCGGGGAGGTATCTCTGGGCCCTCTCAGTAATGCTCATCACTATAAGACTTGCAAGCAATGTGAATAATGAGTTAGTTGCGGGATGAAGCATTACGGAACGAGTAAAGAGACTTGCCGGTAACGAGATTGAACTAGGTATGATGATACCGATGATCGAATCTCGGGCAAGTAACATACCGATGAAAAAGGGAACAACGTATGTTGTTGTGCGGTTTGACCGATAAAGATCTTCGTAGAATATGTAGGAGCCAATATGAGAATCCAGGTTCCTCTATTGGTTATTAATCGGAGATATGTCTCGATCATGTCTACATAGTTCTCGAACCGTAGGGTCCGCACACTTAATGTTCGATGACGATTTGTATTATGAGTTTTGTGTTTTTGATGACCGAAGTTTGTTCGAAGTCCCATATGAGATCACGGATGTGACGAGGAGTCGAGAAATGGTCGAGACATAAAGATTGATATATTGAACTATGTTATTCAGACACGGAAGAGTTCCGAGTGGTTTCGGGTAAAAACGGAGTGCCGGAGGGGTTACCGGAACCCCCGGGAAGCAATGGGCCAACATGGGCCATAGGGGAGAGAGACGACAGCCTACATAGGGGAGCCCCCCCCCCCCATGGGGAGTCCGAATAGGACAAGGGAAGGGGGTGCGGTGCCCCTTTCCATCTCCCTCTCCCTTCCTTCCCTTCTTCCTCTAGGTGGAATCCTACTAGGACTTGGAGTCCTAGTAGGACTCCCTTCTCCTGGCGCGCCCTGCAAGGGCCAGAAGACCTCCCCCTCTCCTCCTTTATATACGGGGGAAGGGGGGCACCCCAAAGCACAACATCAAGTTCTCTTAACCGTGTGTGGTGCCCCCTCCACAGTTACACACATCGGTCATATCGTCGTAGTGCTTGGGCGAAGCCCTGCGCCGGTAACATCATCAACACCATTCCCACGCCATCGTGCTGACGGAACTCTCCCTCGTACTCAACTGGATGAAGAGCTCGAGGGACGTCATCGGATTGAACGTGTGCTGAACACGGAGGTGCCGTACGTTCGGTGCTTGGATCGGTTGGATCGTGAAGACGTTCGACTATATCAACGACGTTAACTAAACGCTTCCGCTTTCGATCTACGCGGGTACGTGGACATACTCTCCCTTCTCGTTGCTATGCATCTCCTAGATTGATCTTGCGTGATCGTAGGATTTTTTTTTGAAATTACTGCATTCCCCAACACATTTTTCTTTATTTGAAGAATAAATTTGAATTGAATGAACATTTTTTAACTTGATGAACAAAATTTGTATTCAAGAACAAATTTAGAATAAAATCCATGAAAAATTTATGGAAAACGGATGAACAAATTTAGATGAACTTTGTTTGAAATTGATGAAGAATTTTTAAATTTGATGAACAAATTTTGAATTTTGAGGCTTAGTCTTAAATCCAATGAATAAACATTGAATTTGATGAGTATTTTTTGAATTGTTGAATATTTTTTACATAGATGAACAAAATAAAGTTCAAGAATTTGAAAAGAAAATCCGCAAAAATAGTGAACATGTAAATAAGAAAAAGGGAAACAAAAAAGAAAATAAAAAGGAAAAAGAAAGAAAATGAAATATTGTGAGGGGAAAACCAAAAATGGGCCGGTCCATATGAATGCCCAGCGTTCGAGGGGGATGCTCGCCTAGCCACCTATCCACCAAGCCCCAATCTCATAACTTGCATGTTTTTCATTGGTTTATATTTTTTTCTTCTCTTTTTTCATTTTCCCTTTTTCGTTCTGTATTTTTTTCCTTCCTGGTTCGATGATTTTTCAAATTCATGAACTTTTTTTCAAATCGATCAACCCTTTTCAGAAAATTAATGAATTAGTTTATCCAATTTGGTGAAATTTTTGCAAATTATACGAACTCTTTAAAAATTTGTGGATTTTTTAAAGAAAAACATGAATTGTTTTCAATTTCTATGAACTTTTCTCACAATCGATGATATTTTTGTCAAATTTGATGAACTTTTTTCAAATTTGACTAACTTTATTATCAATATGATGGAATTTTTAAAAATCCAAGAACTTTTTTCAAATTTGAGATATATTTGTTAAAATCCTTGAACATTTTTAATTAACTAATATATTCATTTCTTGCGATCTTTTTTTCCAAATGCGATCGAGCAAACCAGTGGAAATACAATGTGATCGCTTCTACATGGCCGGCCCACCAGCATTGGCGCGTGGGTGCCATGGAGTTTCACTAGCGTCTGAAACACCGAATAGGAGCTCCCGCAGGCGAACCAGAGTTTGATTTATAGGTCAACTCGGAATCGACGCTCTAAGCACTAACGGAGGCTCGCGTCAAAGTCTTGGTATGCTGGCCCACACCCTCCATATGTGCCGGCCCTCATATCGTCTATTTCTTTTCGACTATTATTTTGTGCTGTTTAATTTCATTTTCCTTATTTCATTTCGGTGACTTTGTTTTTTGGGGTGGTTTCTCTGGTTGTTTTACATTTTCGTAGCTTCTTTTTCATACAGGATCTAATAAATATATGTGACTATTTTTTCAAAACATGGTGAACATTTTTTTAAATTTAAGTTGTATAACTATTTAATATATGTGAGCATTATTTAAAACATGGTCAAGATTTTCATATATGCGCTAAATATATATTACAATGCTGATTTTTCGAAATATATGATGGACATTGGTAAATATATATTACATTTTATTTGTAAATTTCAAAACATTTAGCTTTGTAAAAATGTGCATCATCTAAATTCTCTCCCAGTAAAACTGAGAAAACAAAAGCGCTCAAGTGAGCTTCACAGAGCAGGTCAGCCCATTGCGCCTTGCTTGAGCGTAGCCTCATCTATTTGACGGCAAAATATGCCTGAACTAGCAGCTCTCTGGGTCTTGACTAAACCTCGATTTTAGCGAAATGCTATACACCCTTGGCATCCTATTTGGCGCTTTATGCGCCAAATAAAGGTACTAACACAAACCGGTGCCAATATCGTTTGTGAATGGACTCGTCCATGTAAGTTTTCGTTGTACGAGTACTGTCCCCGGTTATGGAATCTTCCTGGCCGGTTTTGGGATGCTTTTGGAAGGTTTTGGCCCTTTTTCCTATTTGTTTTTCTCTTTTTTTGCTTTGTCATTTTATTTTTATTTTTTCTTTTCTATTATGATTTTAATTTACATGAACTTTTTCCTTTTTAAAATTTCATGAAGTTTTGGAAAATATTGAATATATTACAAATTAGTGAACTATCTTGAATTAATGATCTTTTCAGATCAGTGCACATTTTGGCATTCAGTATCTATTTTTCAAATTCGTGGAATTTTTTGAATTCCCAAACTTTCTACAACTTTGCAAACTTTTTTGTGTTACGTTTTTTTGAATTCACAAACATTTTTAGAAATTGGTCAAGCATCATGTTTTTTAATAAACCAATCAATGGTCGACCAGGTCAACCACATGAACCGAGTGAACAAAAGAATCAAAGACTGTATCTCGTTTATAACGATTAAAGCTTCCATCTCGTTGAAGTATTTTCTTCTGCCGTCGTAAACTGGGCCTGCGCTTTTCTGTTTTTTTATCGCTAGCAACGCTCATGTTAGATTACTCGTTGCAGTTGTAGCTTCGTCCGGCTTGTTTGTTTTCCTTTTCTGTTTTCTTGTTTCTTCTTTTTCTTTTGGTTTTCTCTATTTCTTTATGGTTTTATTCTGTTTTCCTATTTTCTTTTTATGTTCGCTAGTTTTTCGGCTATTTCGGGGTTTTGCTGGTTTTATCTTTTTTTCTTTCTTTTTTATGGTTTTTTATTTCTTTTTCTTCCCGGTTTTCTTCAGGTCTTTCTTTTATATTTTTCTTTGTTTCTTTACTGTTCTATTTGGTTTCCTTTGTTTTTACATTGGATTTATTTGTTTCTTTTAGGGTTCTTAGTTCTTCTTCTTTTCTTTCTTCTTTTTTCCCTTTGTTTCTTCTTAGTTTTCAATGTTTTCACAGGCTTTCTACCTTTCTTTCTTTCCTCGCTTTTCTTCGTTTATTTATTTGTTTTCAATGTTTTATTCATTTTTCTTGAATTTTTTCTTCCGTATTTTTCCATTTATTTCTCAACACATGTTTACATTTTTCATACACATATGTACAGGTTCCGTGTACATCAGGAACATTTTATTTATACATGTTTAACAATTTTCAGTTACATGATTAATTATGATAAAAAAATTGTGTAATGACTACTTTCTTGATACACATTATAAATTTTCAGTAAATGTTAAACATTTTTCATTATATGATTAACATTTTTATACCTGATCAACACTTTTTAAAATTTATGTTTTTATGTTCAACTATTTAATATACATATTATATTTTTTGTATACATCAGGAACTTTTTTATACATGTTTAACATTTTTTGAAATAGATGATTAACATTTTTTTCTTACTTTTATGTTTGAGTGACTAATTTTTTTTGTAAATATTGCACATTTTTGGTATATATCAAGAATATTTAACATAAATATATTGCGGTTTTTAAATATATATTTAAATTTTTATACACAATCAATATTTTCTTAAATACATTTTTTTATGTTTAATTTTTTTCATACATGTTCTACATTTTCTTGTACGCATCTGGAACATTTTTTTATATACATCTTTTTTAAAAATACACGTTCAATATATTTTCATACAAGCTGTACTTTTAAAATATATTTTCCTTATACATGATAAACATTTTTCGATGCACATTTAACATTTTTTAATTTTCGATTGGCATTGTCATGTACTTGATTAACATTTTTTAAAATGCTTGATTAATATTTTCTAAATTCATAACTAACATTTTCATACACAATGTATACTTCTTTTGCTACAATTTTCGTATACATGAGAAACATTTAATCTATACACATTTAACCATTTTTCAATGCTATGCAAACATTTAAAAAAAACTTTGTATAGGCATTTTTTTGTTAGAATATTTGGAAGCACAAACAGAAATAGAAAAAGAAATAAAAAATGAAAAATACATAACGTAAAAACCAAATAACAAAATGAGGAAGTGCCTCTCGCACACTGGGTAGGCCCATTTTCGGGGGCGCTCGAAGCGAGCCGATGCTCTATCTCGTGGAAAGTAAGAAATTGCTGCGCCCAAGAAAAAACACGCACGAGTGTGTGAGCGCCAGGTCCCTAACTGGCGACGAATGCGCCGAATAGGAGCTCTCGCCTCGCCTAACGTGAGGTAGAGCAAGCACTCAGCTCTGGCGCGACCGTCATGGGCTGCGGCCCGAGTGGCTTTCTTCTTTTATTTTTCTAGAAGTTGGTTATTTTGAGAGCAACTAGTTAACGAGCGCTCCTTCGGAGCGCTCGTAACGAGCGCTTTGGGAGCGCCCCGCGCGTGACAAGTGTCGCGCGCGGAGCGCTCCCGCCAGGTAAAACCAGGTTGCGTGATTGGTTCCCGGTTTTTCCTTTCCGGTTTGTGGCTTCGTGCGTTTTGCACTTTGACCCTCATACTACCATATTTTTCCGTTTTCCCTTTCCGCGCGAAAACACAAAAAAAATAACAGTTCGCGTGCTTGGTTCCCTGTTTCCCTTTATCGTTTTCCTTTCTGTTCCCATTATATTTCCTGGTAATGGAGATTTATGGGGTAGTTACGGGCGGGGACTACCAACACTATCAAATGTGACCTTTCAAGTAACGAAAAAGCAACTTTTTAATGTAAAACGACAGTCTTCAGAATTGTTCAATCGTGTCACTTCTTTATAGGCATAGGTGAACACTAGGAGAGGCACGGGTGTATAACTTCACTAAATTGAAGAAAAGCGTGCTGGTTCGTGCAGCATGCTGGTTCGTGCGGTGCGTTGAACGTTGCGGTGTGACACGGCGCCTCCGGCCCGAGGGAACCTCCTGCTCGCCTTCGGCTCGTTTTATTTTCATAAACATCTTGAAGGGGGCATAGGTCAAAGTGTGTGTTGGTCGTGCAGCGTGCTGGTTCATGCGGCGCGTTGTCCGTCGCGGTGTGACACGGCGCCTCCGGCGCGAGGGAACTTCCTGCTCGCCTTTGGCTCGTTTAATTTTCATAAACATCT